>NC_141913.1:20937500-21242500 GCF_057802395.1 Ceratotherium simum simum
CTGTCAAATTAAAGAATTTAAATTCCCAGCCATGATTTCTGATTGGGGAGGATGAAAGAAGGACAAGTAAGTTAGGAAAACTGCAGCTGATAAAGTCCTCTTGATCTTCAAATGCCAGCACACTGCTTTCCTGAAGGACCTTAAGCTAAAAAATCAGGAAATGTCATACTCATTGTCTAGTTGTACTATATCAGCATCTAAATGGATTACTACATCACCCCAGTTTAAGTGATTCTCTCTTAGTAAAGTCTGTTGGAGTTCGTGGCTGACTTCTACCACTGCATAAAATAAAGATCCGTGTCTTTGCTTTGGTGAAAGTAATGCAGTATTATCATTTTTATAAACTTTATCAAATACTCTCCTTTTCAAAAGCATAGATTGAGCATAAATATGAAAAAAAGGTAAGTCTTTCAGTCTCTAAAATGAACATAAAGTTGATTAATGTATATTAAAGTAACATTAATAAATATTAACTAACATTAATGCGATATGCCGTTAATAACATCTTAGTTTCCTCATCTTGGAGATAAGCCTTATGCAACTGTTCTTTAACAGCATTCTTCTGAGTAACATTAAAGAGTATGACAAAACTGCAGGAAAAAAAATCAGAGTCTTAGGCAGAACTTCAGAAAACATACATTTGTATAAAACAATAAGAGGAGAAAAGTGTGTATTTAAGCTGGGACAGGGCAGTAAAACAAAGTCAAGCAGGCAAAATAGTGTCCATTTAACTTACATAATAAAGGGAACAGTTTTCTAGTAATCTTTAGAGGCTAAAAACATATAATTCCTTGTTAACAGTATGGAAAGAATAAAAGAATCAGGGATAATCCTTTTGAGCCCATAACAATGTTAATTCTATGAAAAAAAATAATGTAATAATGCAGGTTATTTGACTAATTAGTAGAACATCTAATAATTGTTCCTTTGTCTTGTATTTATAATAATATGACTTGTGAAGCAGGTAATGGTTCTTTATTAAAGGATATTTGCTGCCTGATTGATATCTATTCTACTTATAAAGTAACTTCCTTTGTCTTTAATTTCTTTAAACTGCTCTTTTTTTCCCCTCAGCCCAGGAAATAAATAAATAAGTATTTAAAAGTCACAAAAAATGATGAAAACCCGGGAAGTAAATGCTAAATTACAGGTAGTTTAGCACATATCCACAGAGATTGCTATAATTTATGAATGGACTATTTGAAAAATATCGTTATATCTTTCTGACAGTGGTCCAGTTATTTTCAAAATATTGTAGAATTACAGAGCTAGAAGGGATGTCAGAGGCAAACACATCCCAACTCCCATGTTAACAGAATGAGGAAACAGAGGCCCAAAGACATAAACTGGCTTGTGGGAGAGAAAGGACATAAACTTGAACTTCTGATTGCAACTGCCATGCTCTTCGCAGCATGCCACCAATATTTAATATATGTTTTCTGAATGTAATAGTAGGATTTTTACAAATTTCAGCTTACAAAATATATGATCATCTTTAGGGTAAGTGACAACAAAATCAAAACATGAGTTAAAAAATAATGAAAAACAGACATCATTCTAGATCAGTGAAGACTAATACACAGGGTGATTAAATAAGTCACACAAATATAAAGGTTGTAGTTATTTGGTTGGTATGAAAATAGGCAAACTCCAAGTGAGTGGGTTTTCCATACATCACCACTTGTGGCAGAAACATTTTTCCACATAGGTTTCAACTAATGTCAGAAAAATATTCAACAGCAGCTCAATGCGTATCTTCTCAATTGGGATGTAAATGTAAGTTCCCAACTCTTTCCAGTTCCTCAAATAGGAATAATCTGTACGTTTATAGTTTTTAATAATGGTCCAAGGGAACTTGAACATGCAGTGGAAAGCACTAACCCGACCTTGTTCTTCACTAGATTTTACCATTTATTGCCTTACAAACATGGGCAAATAGCTTAAGGGCGTGGGCTCAAATTTTATATCCACAAAACAGTAAAAGTAGCTACTGCTCCTCCTGCTTCCATCAATTGTGGTAAGGATCAAATGAAAGACTGCATGAGTATTCATTTATAAGTCTTTTAGATTGATATGTCAATGTAAGTTATTAGAAATCAAAGAGTGTAGACTTTCCATTTCTCAGATGAATAAAGGAAGATTCTATAAAACATTAATGACTTTCGCAAGGCCGTATAAATGAAAAAGAACAGAACCAAGAATAGGTTTATCGTCACATACCACTTTCTGTTCATTTCTGAATTGTACTGTTCAGTCATCACTCTCTTCAGTGTCACCTTCTTTCAGGGAATGTCACAAGAAGAAAATAAATCTTTATTCAGATATTATCATACATTATAAAACACCTTCTAATTCTTTTAGTGTTACCTTTTGTACTTTTCTTCTAAAGAGGTGACGAGTCACATTTTTGTACAAATGAGATACTTGCTGCATATTAGTTTGATGGAAAACTGAGGTACTGTTTTGCACATAATTGATTTATTTCTTTTACCACTTAGTATTTAGTGCCTTTAAAGATTAATTTAAGTGTATTTTTTCTTCCTTTTTTTTTTTTTGTAAATAAATCCCTTCCAAACACTAGGATATAATTAATCTAGAAGCTATATTTTTTATATACTCGTAGAATTTATCTTTTTAGGACCTAGCTAACATCAATCTGATTATTTTAGGGCAAGGCGCTAGATAGGAACTGCTACAGTCTAATAAGCCATGTTATATAAAAGCACAGATTTTGTATTATTGGAATAGTGGAATGGCACATACATGCTAAGATGATTAGATAAATATATAATTAATGCAGTATTACATAATTGAATACATAAAATATAAATATCTATTTAAATCAATAATCATCAGGAAATGCAAATCAAACCCACAATGAGATATCACCTTACACCTGTTACAATGGCCATTATTAAAAAGTTAAAAGATAACAAATGTTGGTGAGGATGTGGAGAAAAGGGAACCTTTTATTCACTGTTTGTAGAATGCCGATTGTTACAGGCATTATGGAAAACAGTATGGAGTTTCCACAGAAAATTAAAAAATAGAACAACCACATGATGTAGCAAGCCCACTTCTGGGTATATATCCAAAGGAAATTAAATCATTATCTTGAAGAGATGTCTGTACGCTCATGTTTATAGCAGCATTATTCACAATAGCCAAGGTATGGAAACAGCCTAAGTGTATGTCGAGAGATAAATGAATAAAGAAAACATGATATGTATATATATGTGTGTGTGTGTATATATATATATATATACACACAACTACATATATTATTATATAATATATAATGTTATTCAGCTTTAAAAAAGAAGAAAATCCTGCCATTTGCAACAACACGGTTGAACCCGGAGGACATTATGCTAAGTGAAAGAAGTCAGACATAGAGAATTACTGCATGATCTCGCTTATATGTGGAATCTAAAAACGTTGAACTCACAGAAGCAGAGGTAGAAGAGTGGTTACTGGGGGGTGGGGAAAATGGGGAGATGTTGGTCAAAAGGTAGCTCCCAGTCGTAAGATGAATATGTTCTGGAGACCTAATGTACAGCATGGTGACTATACTTAATAATAATGTAGTGTATACTTAAATTTTGGTAAGAAAGTAGATCTTAAGTGTCCTTACCATGTAAAAAAAAGGTAACTGTGGGGTGATGGGTATGTTAACTAGCTTGATTGTACTTATTATTTCACAATGCACATGTATATCAAATCATCACGTTGTCCACTTTAAATATATACAATTTTTATTTGTCAATTATATTTCAATAAATCAATACAGATTTTGTATTATTGAAATAATGGAATGGCATATACGTGCTAAGATGGTTAAAGATATTGTTAATTCATTATTATATAATTTGAATACATAAAAATATAAATGTTTATATAATGCGTTAATGGTTGCATGTAGATGCCTCTCAGTTCTTTAAAAAGTAAAGCAATAGTCAGTCTTTCAGGTAATAATGAAATATATACACATTTAATATTGGAGGCTGGATTGGATTCTTCAGAGAGAAAATGATCTATCAAAATTAAAGGTAAATTATTGAACAGTTCACAATTGGATAAAATTAACCAAAGTTATCTTGTCACTTGTAGCCTCCAAAAAGACTGAAAGTAATGCAGACTACCACCCTCTGGGCAGCTTAGTGGTCTCTCTGAATTTTTAAGACGGATTATGATTTCATGCCACTAACACTGCTGCTTGCATTTCTTTGTCTAAATCCAACTGCTCTCTTAATATTCTCACATGGAAAATGAAGCATCCCCACTTGCATTTCTAAAGAATGTGACATGATAAATCCTGCCTGATGCCAAATCTGAGTTATTTCTTTAATATGGTCGTGATGTAACCTGTCCCAGATTTATTCGGATATACCCAGGACCCTGACCTTGACCTTTCTGAATTTAATATGGTGCTTTATTAAAAGAATGTGTATAATTTTTCAAAAGATAGATTTTAGTGTGATTTCACTCTTTTCAGCTTCTTGCACTAATTAACCCTTTCATATTTAAAATTTTTAAAAATTTAGCTCTCTACTATTTAAGATAAAACAGCTCACAGCTATAGAGATAGAAAGTAGATTAGTGGTCACATAAGCTGGAGGGGAAGTTGGGAAGAAATAGAGGTGATTGCTAAAGGGTACAAAGTTTTTTTGGGAGGATGAAAATGTTCTAAATTAATATTGGTGGTGGTTGTATAATTCTATGAATATAGTAAAAATATTGAATTGTATACTTAAATGAATGAGTTGTGTGGTATGTAAATTGCATCTCAATAAAGCTGTTAAAAACTTAGCCTACAAAAGAAGAATAGAAAAATCATATTTCCTTTCAATAGTAATTTAATAAAAGAGACAATTTTTGAGAGGACTTTGAAAATTTTGAAGTTGGATTGTATTTTCATGGATTATGGGTTACATTTCCAAGCATTTACCAATAAGGATCAATTTTACAAGATTCAAATGGACACAGTTTTTGACCAAATTCTATCTTCTTGTTTATGACCCAAGTAATGGGAAAATACCATTTGTGTTAAAATAACTAACTAGTTTCTCATGCAGAATATTTACTTTTCTGTCCCAAGTGTTTCCAGCTGAGTAAAGCTAAATTTATGGTTGACATTACTGTAAGTTCTTCTTTATATATACTAACCTGTTTAATCCTCATTACACTCTGTAGGGTATATAATGTAATTATTCTTATTTTAAAGATTGGTAACTTGAGGCAGAGAGAAGGTGGGTAGCTTGATCGGTGTGGCAAAATTATTAAGTGGTCAATCCAAGATTTACAAGTATGGACTCTGACCCCAGAATTTCGGCTTTCAACTATTATGCTCAGTGGTTTGATAAGATTCATAAACACACACAAACAAGAGTAGTTGCCAGCTTGGCAAGTTAAGATTGTGCCCATATTGATTATGAAAACAAAAGAAATTTAGTAGTAAGTCACAAATAAGTTAGCACTAAATTGCAAATGTCCTTTTGATGGATAGGGTTTTATTATAATAGTAGTAATAAAGATACCTAATATTTGTGTGGTATTTGATCTATGAAAGAACACTTTAGAAAATTATAATATTCATATTAAAGTTGAGGAAACTGAGATATAAATGTGTAAAATAACTTATTGACAGTCATGCAGCTAGACAGTAGCAGAGTCCAGTTATGTATTATAAGACATATCATAGGAATTCTAGAGAGCCAGAGGAGAGAGTATATGAAACGTCAATCTCTTCTCTAAGAAATCTAGACTTTTTAAACTTTTAGATAGTATTGACTGGATGCTCAGCAATTTTTAACTACCTTCCTCTAATAAGCTTTTCCCAACTTTTCCACTAGGAAAGTCATTGCCTAAAGGCGGGTAGATGAGCCTAGGAATGAGCTTATTGATCAGTAGGCCAGTTAGCCATAGGAAAAAATATCAAAAGATAGTATTAAGCATTACTTATGAGTCTATTAGAGAGCTCAATTCAAATGGCAGCTTAACTATGTTTGCGGTAAGAAATCCAATAGAATTTTATTGCATTTCTGACACATACACATACAAATTTTTGGTTATTCTGACCAAAAAATATGATAAAAATATCAAATTACTAAAATCTGAAATGAAAAAACTATCAACCTTACAGAAATAGAAAGAATTATATGGGAATATGGGAACAACTGCATGCTGACAAATTAGAAAACCAAGGAAAACTGACAGATTCCTAGAAAGACACAAACTACTTAAACTGACTCAAAAATTGGAAACTGGAAAATCTGAATAGAACTAAAACAAGTCAAGTAATTGAATATATAATCAAAAAACTTACCACAAAGAAAAGCCTGGTACAAAATGGCTACCTTGGTGAATTCTATCAAATATTTAAAGAAACTTTAACTCAAATCCATCAAAAACTCTTCAAAAAATAGAAGTGGAGAGATCTCTCCTGATTCATTCTGTGAGACTCAGTATTAGCCAGATACCAAAACCAGTCAAAGATAACACAGTAAAGTGAAACTATAGACCGATATCCCTTATAAGTATAGACACAAAGATCTTTAATACAATACTAGCAAATAGAATTCAGCAACTTATAAAACAGATTATGCACCATGGCCAAGTGGGACTTATCCCAGGAATGCAAGGTTGGCTCAAAATGTGATAATCAATGTAACGCAGCACAGTAATATAAGAAAGGACAAAAACCACGATTATCTCCATAGACAGAAAGAAAAAAATGTGGACAAATGCCAATACCCTTTTGTGATAAAACCTCTCAACTAGGAATAGAAGGGAATTTCCTCAACCTGATAAGAGCTATATATGAAAAACCCACATTAGCATTATATTTAATGGTAAAAGACTAGATGCTTTTCCCCTAAGATCAGGAACAAGAAAAGGATGTCTGCCACTTCTATTCAACTTCTTTTTGGAAGGTCTACCCAAGATAATTAGGCAAGGAAAATAAATAAAAGGCTTATAGATAGGAAAAGAAGACGTGAAAATATCTCTATTCTCAGAAGACATTATCTTCTACATAGCAAAACCAAAGGAATACACAAAAATATAGTTAGAACTCATTAACATGTTCAGCATAGCTGCAGGATTCAGGATCAATATACAAAATAAGTTGTACTCTTATACTCTAACAATGAGCAGTGTAAAAATGAGATTAAGAGATGAAGAACAATTCTATCTACAGAATCATCAAACCAGAAATGATTTAGAAATAAATTTAACACAGTAATTTCAAAACTTATCTATTGAAAACTACAAAACATCATTGAAAGAAACTAAAAACGACCTAAATAAATGGACAAACTTCCCATGTTCATGGATTAGAAACTTAATAGTGATAAAATTGCAAAATTTATGGAATTGATTTATTGATTCAACATACTCCTTATCAAAATCCCAGCTGAATTTTTTTGTTGTTGCAGAAATAGTCAAGTTGACCTAAAATTTATATGAAAATGCAAGAGATTCAGAATAAACAAATATTTTCATTTTTGAAAATGAATGAAAATTTGGAGGACTTCCATTGCTTGATTTTAAATGTTCCTACAAAGCTACAATGATCAAGATAGTGTAGTACTGCCATAAGTATAGAAATACAAATCAATGGTGGAAATTACTATAGAATGAACTTCAGACAACCAAGATAGATAAATTTTGACACAAGGGAAGACTGGTAGTGAACATCAAATATATGCTTATTTATGGAACAATGATTAAATGAGACTTTATAGAAAGGGAATATGCTATGTACTGGCCGTATGCACTGACATTGTAGAGATAGAAGACCAAACAAAAGGAAGGTTGGGGATAATAAGTGTAAAAAAATATTTTTCTTTTCTACTAGTAATAATTAGTGTTGGCAGCAATGGTATTGTTTTACTTTGAGTGTTGTCTGTGTAAGGCAGGATACAGCAAATGTGTAATTGTGAGATATTCTGATTATGCTATCCCGTGTGTTCTTGAAAAACAGAACTTTTAATGTATAAAAAAGATGATATAGATGTAATATAAAGGAGATGAAGTAAACACTCTGAAACCTTGAATGTAAATTAGAAATATCAGCATGACACATTTTATCGGCTATCTTTCTGTCATCTATCCTTCCTAGCTTTTCTACTGAAGATGTCTGGAAACAACCACTGATGAAGTAGAAATGAACTTCAAGTAGAAGTGATCAGATTTTGGTCTTGACAAAGAGCCTTGTTTCTACAATTAACTTCACAACTGTATAATATATGGCTGCTCCTTCCCTTTCAGTTTCTAAATCTTGTGCAAAGTGCCTCTTGTGGCTAATGTGGATAAGGTTATGAAGAATCATATGGAAGTAATTCATATAAAAGTCAGGATGGAGGTTATTTGTAGAAGAGGGGGCACTGTGGTTAAACAGAGTAAATAAAGGGGTTTCTGGAGTGGGTAGCAAAGTTCTATCTTGACTTAGGTTATCATTACAAGGTGTTCACCTTATAATAATATTCAGTAAATCCATACAATTGTTTCAAATGGTTTTACATATCTGTTTTATTTTGCAATAACATGATTTTTTTAAAAAGAACAAAGAGGAATTTTTTTTTTGAGGTACTGGTAGGATGTCCAAGGAGAGAGGCATGAAGTAGAGTTTTATGTATATTTAGAATTCAGCAATGAGACTAGAGTTAGAAATAGAAATTTTGTTCATCAGTGTGGAGTCATACGAGAGTGAGAAATGCAAAAAGAGAATAGAGCTAACACAGGAGCCATGGGACAGGCAAAGGAAGATACTGAGAATAATACTGAAGAGAGGAGAGAAAGAGAAAAAAAACAGCTGAAGATGCTATTTATGGTTATCTATACACCAACTAGTTATTATCGTATGAAATGTTATATGAAAGTGTTTTCTGAAATAATTGTTCTCATCGTCTCAGGGTGAGTACACATAGTAAAGAAACAAAGACACGTGCCAGCAGGTTATAAGGTTGTTCGCAGTCAATAAGCTCTTCTTGCCCTAAACATTCATAACAAATGTCAAGTCCTTAGAAAAACTGTAGGAAATGAGCTTTTGTTTTCCTTGGGGTGTCAAATTTTATATTTTGGTACAACTTTCATGTTACTTTTATAATACACTCAGTTTCTTTTTATAATCTTTTATACTTTGATTTATGGAATTACCAAGGATGAGAAGAAGTTGGGGCATAAGAATTTGGCTAGTTTTTTTTTAATTTTCTACAATACTAGAAAAACATTTATTTTTAAATGATTATTTTGAAGTTTCAGTTTATTCATTCTTAAAACAGTGTATTATTTACTCATTTTAGGCTTTTTTTGTGTTCTTTTTTATTGTCCATGGTAATCATTCCATTTGATTCCCTGAAAAGCAACACTAAATTTCAGTCTTGTCATAAACTGTACTTTGAATATGTATACTTTAATCTCTCCAGAGTGAGCAATTCATTTTATTATAATCAAATATTTAGTTTAAAACTCTGAAAAACATCACAGTCAACTAAAACATCACAGTTAAATAAAACATCTATCCTAAAAATAATTTTCATTTGGCAAGTCTTGGTGGAACACTTGAAATAAAACTGAAGTGCTCTTAAATGGATCCCGCATATGTTTACAAAAATTTGATGGTTCTAAGAATGATGAGTAGAGTGTAGATTTGATGGTTCTAAGAATGATGAGTAGAGTGTAGATTATAGGATTAGACAAAACCAGAGCTCAGACTGCTGGTTGCAGCCATGATAGCCCAGTGGAGGTATTTTGCACCTTAATTCAGGTGAGATTTCCTTATCATCATGGACTATAATCAAAAACAATGATGAATCTTTAAATGAATATTTAGTGTTCAATAAAACACAAAACAAAAGCAGCTATCTTCCTGAATGGATCAATTTACATCATAGTAATCATAGCAAGCCGATGTCTTGCATGATGAGAAGGCAAGACAAAAGACGTATTTTTTATATATTCATCAAGGTATACTACACTCTAAAACAGCACATAAGAAAAAGAAGACTGTCATCAAACCACTTTTGAAAGAATTTTTCCAGTCGTTTATATTTTTAATACTAATTTTCAGAGTCAACTACATCTTTTCTCCTCCATGGAAAAGACATGACAGGAAGGAAAGAGTTGTCCTTCCCAGCACCACTTGAAGTCTGCCGTCCAGTATAGACTGAGATGTATAGTAATGTGAACTCATTTAATATGTCCATACCTTATCTAAAGCATGCAGTTCAAAATGATACAGTGCCATCATTTTAGTCATCAAAATGAAAAGATTCCAAATTGGTCACTACTTAGTTCCATTAAAATGAGTAATGCCACATTAAACTCAATATTAAATCTGAAAGTGTTTTTAAATTTTAAAAAAATCTGTAATTTTGAAGGGAGGCAAATAAGACATTCAAATGTAAAGACGTGTCCAAGGCCACGTGGTGGTTCATTTTGAACTTACCATAGATCTCAGATTTCCTAAACGCCAATCCAGAGCTTCTGTCGCTGAAACTCACAGTCTCTGGAGAATGTTTTCTATTCTGAATTATAGGGTTTGGTGGAGCTATTTTGGTTCATTTATATTATGATAATGGTGGAATAGACTTTTTGCATCTGATTGTTACATTCTATTGAGTCTAAATTCGGTAGACTGAATCTGACCAAACGTAACTGTGGGGCCGGCCCTGTGGCTTAGCGGTTAAGTGCGCATGCTCCGCTGCTGGCGGCCTGGGTTCAGATCCTGGGCACGCACCGACGCACTGCTTCTCTGGCCATGCTGAGGCTGCATCCCACATGCAGCAACTGGAGGGATGTGGAGCTATGACATACAACTATCTACTGGGGCTTTGGGGGGAAAATAAATAAATAAATAAAATTATAAAAAAAAAGTAACTGTGATTTAACTTATTTCATTAATCACTAGGATTTTTTTTTTTGGTATAGAGCAAAACCATTTTATTTATTCATTCAATAAACATTTACTTAATTTTCTGTTATCTGCTAAATACAGTGCTATCTCATGTGGATATGAATTGAAAAAAAGTAAGGCCCTTCCCTTAAAGTGCTTCCCTGTTTTATCTGAGAGATTTTGAAAAGTTATCATAATATAAAATGCAAAAGTCATAATACTTTTGTCAAATATTTCTAATGTTCCTTTCATGCACTTTCCTCATTCCTTGAATATTCGTGTATATTACCAGGGCCTTCTTTTGGCTGGAAAGTATAAGCAGAAAGCTGTGTGTCACTTCTGACAAGTTTTAGGAACTCTTTTGTGATTTGCCACATTTTCCTTTTCCTGGTATGAATATCATAGAAACACAAAGAGCCTTCCACAGTTGTTGGAGTAGAGCTGGCATGAGAAGAAACCTGTTTTTTTCCTAAGGTACAGAGATATTGGAGGTCGTTTGTTATAGAGCATAACCAAACCTATTCTGACTGATGTACACTGTGTTAAGTACTGGCAGGGTCCTAGCCAGAAACATGTGGTACTCTTAGAGTGAGAATTTAAGAAAATTTTAAGAAAGGAGTCATTTTCAATGATGAAATCAAGATGTAAAGAATCACAAGTGATGGGTAGACCAGGGCTAAAACATCCTGCATCATCAATATCTCCAGGCCTGAAAATGCAAGTAAAAGGGTTACCAGGACCTGAAAAAAGAGAGAATGTGTTCTTTGGATGTAACCATCTCAAGATACTTCTGCAAGAAGTTAAGGGAATTAATACCCCAAATTCCTTTTCTTTTCTCTCTCATACCTGCCAGTGCTTCCAGTAGCCAAACCCAAATGGAAGTGGTAGAATGAAGGTCAGCCCCAGTATGTACAGCAAGGTGGAACATGGATTTGCAATATATTTGGCACAAGTACAAAAATTGACCTGTGTACAGATTATTATAGGAACGCATGTCATAAAGCAGACAAAAGGAGGGCTTTCAAGGAAATTCTGGAGGAATACAGCTTGAGATGAATCTTCAAGTAAGGTATGAAAGAATTACTTTAGACTATTACGAAGGCCTTCTAATCCAGATATAGAGGAAAACCCAAGCAAATGCAGTAATCGAAGAAATAGAATAATGATTTAATATCTGGCCTAGGATTATGAAGGGATAAATCTGAAGGTATATATAGTAGCCAGAACAAGAAAAGCTTTATATATCATATTAAATAATTTTGACTGTACCCTAAAGACCAAGAGAAAATTCCAAAGGATTTAAAAACAGTGACATGACTGTGTTTGTAATTAAAAACAAAATCTAGTGGTAATAATAATAGCTGACATTTATTGACTGATTACAATGTGCTAAGTCCTGTTCTGAGCACTAAACATTCCCATGAGGCAGGTAATATTATTATCCTTATTTTGTAAATGAAGATATTGAAGCAGAAAGTGGGTGCTCTAGATAACACAAGAGTAAATAATGGAGTGGAGATTTGAAACTAGATCTCTTGTAGACAATAGATAAAGATGAGTGCAAGACTGAGGGCAGGAGTCATTTACAAAACTATAGAAGTTATTCAGATAAAGAACAATAACCAGAGGGATAGTGATAATAATGGTGAGAAGAAGAGCCATTTTAAAGCGTAAACCTGTTGGATAGGTGCTTGATTAGCTAAATGAAATTAAGGAAAATAGAAATCAACCATGTCCTATGGTATCTTTAACTGAAAAAACTTGTTAGGCTTAGCCAATTTACTTTTTTTTTTTTTTTTTTGGTGAGGAAGATTGGCCCTGAGCTAACATCTGTTGTCAATCTTCCTCTTTTTGCATGAGAAAGATTGTCCCTTAGCTAACATCTGTGCCTGTCTCCCTCTATTTTGTATGTGGGACACCGCCACAGCATGGCTTGATGAGCGGTGTGTATGTCCTCACTCCGAATCTGAATCTGTGAACCCCGGGCCACTGTTGACCACTACACCACCAGGCCAGCCCACTGTTGACCACTACACCACCAGGCCAGCCCCCAATTTACACTTTTGCCAGTTGCACAACTGACATTTTCACTTTGAACAAAAATGTTCAAAATTATCAGAGATTATATAGATTCACAGATGTTAATGTATTTAATTTTTTTTGGTGTATTGAACTTATTTCAAATCTCTACTTAAAATAGGCAAAAACATAATTTAATATTGAAAATCTCGCCTCTTAGAGCTTGACAATTAAAAATGAAAGTGAAAAATAACAAGGAGAGTTAAATTTGGATTTAGCTCAATCATTAAATTCATAAAACTAGGGTAAATGATACTGGGCCTTTGTGATTCCTGCCTTAATATATCTGTGTCATTTGAGTATTTAAAAAACTAATTAAGGGAGCAACTATAACTTATCTCCATCATCATCTCACTAATTTTGTAGGACAAACTTGTTTTTATCTTCATTAAATGCTTAACTGGCTCTTATCTTCCTCTAAGGCAATGTAGGATATTTTTGGTTGTAGTAAAATTTAGGTGAGTTGTTAATGAATATTTTAAACAGTTTTAACTTTAACTGAAGTATTTCGTTTTTTTCTTCCTTTTCCTCTGATCTTGGCAGTATGCTGGTTTACCCAAAGATTGTCTAAAGATTTATTCTATGACTGAAAAAGATAATTATTTTCAGTTTTTACAGTTGAGAATATTGTCTGCTCTTTATACACACACATTCAAAAATCATGTACCTCAAATAGGTACTATTTTAAAATTAGATACTACTATAAAATTAAAGACTAACAGTGCCTATGTTGATAAAGGTGGCACGCTAGTATATTAGAAAATATGTAATCTACTAACCTACTAGGGAACAAAGGCTATGTTACCTTGCTTTAAAGTATAAGAGTAAATGTTGGAGAGAAAATTATTATTAAGGAAACTTGTGACATCCTATTCAGACCTATGAAAATACTAATGGAAAAATTAAAATATATATGGTGTCGCATGTATAAGCTGAAGGGACTAGATACTTCAGCATATATATTAGTTATCTATTATTGCATAACAAATTACCTTAAAAACTTAGCCACATAAAACAACAAACTTTTATCTCACAGTTTCTGAGTGTCACAAAAATGGGAGAGGTTTAACTGGCTCAGAGTCTGTGATGAATTTACAGTCAAGCTATTGGCTAGGGCTGCAGTCAACTGAGGCTTGATTGCTACTGGGTAATCTGTTTCCAAGATCACTGATGACCTGTTGGTAGTAACCTTCAGTTACTGCATTCTCTTCAAAGTTCGACAGGAGCTGAATGATCCACTTCCAATCTTATTCACGTGGTTATATGATCAGAGCCTTCAACTTCTCACCTTGTGGGTCTGTTTATGAGGTAGTAACTGGCTTCTCCCAGAATGTGTGATCCAAGAATGAGATAGTGACCTATAATGGAAGCCACAGTACCTTTTATGACCTAATGTTGAAAGTAACATACCATACTTCTGCCATCTTCTGTTGTTCATGTAGAAAAATCTTGATATAATGTAGGAGGGGAATATATGAGAGTCTGAATATCAGGAGGATTGGGGACAATTTTGAAGGTAGGGTATAATAACATGTTATATCTTCTTATTAACAAGCAAAGGAGAATAGGGCAAATTATAGCCAAATAATTTTAAATGAATAAAGAAGGAATAAATAAAAAAATTGGCGTTAAGCCAACAGATTAAGGTTCACCAGTAGAGATAAAGCAAAAATAAAATTGAAAAAGTAATTATTCAAGGTAGTTATACTGCAAGAGCAGGAGACATTTTCTGAAGAGAATTTAGAAAGTACTTTACTAAGGAATAGAAGATGATTGATGATAGCGTTTTCTTTATAAAAGCTTTATTGAGATATAGTCACATAACATGAAATTCACCCTTTTAAAGTGTATAATTCAAATTTTAATATATTCATAGAAATATGCATCCGTAAACACTGTCTAAATTTATAACATTTTCATCACTCCAAAAAAAAAGTCCTATTAATGGTCAATCTCCATTTTACCTTAACCCCAGCTTCTGGCATCCACTTACCTATTTACTATCTCTATGGACTTGCTTGTTCTGGACATTTCATAGTAATTAATGGAATCATATAATTTGTGGTCTTTTTTACCACATTTTGATCAATTGATATGTCTTTGTTTCTTTCCTACTTTTTGGCTACTATGAATAATGCTGCTATGAATATTTGTGTATAAGTTTTTGTGTGGTATATGTTTTCATTTCTCTTGAATAGATACCTATGAGTGGAATTTTGGGCTCTATGGTAACTCTGTACTTAACATTTTGAGGAATTGTCCAACTGTTTTCCAGAGTGGATGCACCATTTTACATTCCCATCAACAGTGAATGGAGGTTGCAGTTACTTAACACTCACCATTGTTGGAGGTGCACAGAAATGCAATTGATTTTTGCATGTTGATTGTGCATCCTGCATGTGTGCTGCACTTATTTATTTGTTCTAATAGTGTTTGTTTGCATATGAATTCCTTAGAGATTTCTATAAAAAAAGATCTTTTCATCTGCAAATGTTGTTTTACTTCTTCCTTTAAAGCTGGAACCCTGACAAGAACCTCAAGTACAATGTTGAGTAGAAGTGATGAAAGCAAACATCCTTGACTTCCTTCTGATTTTAGTGGAGATGTATTCAGTCAACATAAACTGTGATGTTACTAGGAGTATTTTTCTTATTAATACTTGACTTTTTTAGAGCAATTTTAGGTTCTCAACAAAATTGAGGAGAAGGTACAGAGATTTCTCATATACCCATGAATCTATATATGCATGGCCTCCACCATTATCAACATCACTCAACAGAGAGTATATTTGTTACAAGTGATGAACCTACATTGGATGACATCATACTCATCCAAAGTCCATAGTTTGCATTATGGTTCACTCTTGGTGTTGTACATTCTGTGAGTTTGAACAAATGAGTAATGACATGTATCCATCATTATGGTATTAGGCGGAGCACTTTCACTACGCTAAAAATCCCCTGAATTCTGCCTATTCATCCCTCCTCCACCTCAACCCCTGACAACCACTGATCTTTTTACTATCTCCATAATTTTTCCATTTCCAGAATCTTATATAGTTGGAATCATATGTATGTAGTCTTTTCAGATTGGCTTCTATCATTTAGTAATAAATGTGTTTAAGTTTCCCCCATGTAGTTTCATGGCTTGGTAGCTCTTTTTTTTTTTTTAGTGCTGAATAATATTCCCTTGTCTGGGTGTACTACTGTTTGTTTATCCATTCACCTACTGAAGAATATCTTGGTTGCTTCCAAGTTTTGGCAGTTACGAATAAAGCTGCTGTAAACATTGTGTGCAGGATTTTGTATGGAGATACGTTTTCAGCTCCTTTGGGTAAATACCAAGGAGTGCAATTACTGAATCGTATGGTAAGAGTATGTTTAGTTTTCCAAGAAACCACAAAATTGCTTTCCAAAGTGGCTTTACCATTATGCATTCCCAAGAACAATGAATGAGAGTTCCTGTTACTCCATATCCTTACCAGCATTTGGTGTTGTCAGTGATCTAGAACTTGGTCATCGTAGTATGTGTGTAGTGGCATCTCATTGTTGTTTTAATTTGCATTTTGCTGATGAGATATGATATGGAGCTTCTTATCATATGCTTATTTGCCATCTGTATATCTTCTTTGAAGAGGTATCTGTTAAGGTGTTTGGCCAATTTTTTCCTAGGGTTGTTTATTTTCTTATTGTTGAGCTTTAAGAGTTCTTTGTATATTTTATCTGATATGCCTTTTGAAAATGTTTTCTTCAAGTCTGTGGCTTGTCTTCTCATTCTCTTAACTTTGTCTTTCACAGAAGAAATTTTTAATTTTAATTAAGTCCAGCTCATCAGTTCTTTCTGGCATGGATCACGCCTTTTGTGTTTTACATAAAAAGCCATCACCATACCCAAGGTCATCTAGGTTTTCTCTCTTGTTTTCTTCTAGGAGTTTTATAGTTTTCCATTTTATATTTAGGCCTGTGATCCATTTTGAATTAATTTTTGTGAAAGATGTAAGATCTGTGTCTAAATTCACTTTTTGCATGTGAATGTCCAGTTGTTCCAGCGCTATTTTTGAAAAGACTAGGTTTGCTCAATGGTGTTTCCTTTGCCCTTTTTCAAAGAACAGTTGCATTTATTTGTGACAGTCTATTTCTGGGCTCTCTATTTTGTTCTATTGACCTATTTATCTATTATTTTGCCAATATCACACTGTCTTGATTACTATAGCTTTATAGTAAGCCTTGAAGTCAAGAAATGTCAGTTTCTGTTGTGTTGGCTATTCTGCTTCTTTCACCTCCCTATATGAACTTTAGAGTCAGTTTGCAGTATTCACTAACTAACTCTTGGGATTTTGATTGGGATTGCATGGGATTTATTGATCAAGTTGGAAAGAACTGACATCTTGACAATACTGAGTCTATTCATGAACTTAAACTATCTCTTCATTTATTTAGTTATTCTTTGACTTCATTCATCAGAGGTCCAGATTCACATAACTAAGTTCAGGTACACTTACAAAGATGTATTACTCCATTTACTAAATTATTTTATTTCTTAAGACTATCATATAGATTCAAGGAATTGAAAAAGACTAAAAGTCATGAAAGTCCCCCTGTATATAGGTGATTCTGTTCTCAGTTTTCTAGACAAGATATTATCAGTCCTCTTTTTAGACATATCTAGAACACTCTGACTTCTGTATGCAGAACATTCTATGGTACATGATACTATGTGAAATTATACTTTAGTATATTCCATGCAGTGCCTGCAATTCTGAGAAGTCATTGATATTGTATATATCATGAACAGAGTATTAAAATGAAGTGAATATTTTTTGAAATTTTAATTTTTTATTTGAAAATTAAAACAGAGAGAAAAGTTGCAAGCATTAAGTATAGCAACAAAAAACACTTATACATTTGCCACAGATTCATCTATCGACATTTTATCACATATGCTTTATCATTGCCCTATTTACCTATCTCCCTCCCTCTCTCCCCCTCTATCTCTCCCTTTGCCTCTCATCTCTCATCTATCTAATTATCTCTCTAATTTGCATATATCATTGTCTTATCCCTAATGACTTCAATGTATATTTCATGAGAATAAGGATGTAATTATATTTAAACAAAATATAATTATTTATTGACTTCAGTAAATTTAAAATTGAGATAAAATGTTTATCTACTCTATTGTTCTTATTACAAATTTGTTGATTGAACCCATAATGTCCTTTATTTCATTATTTTCCCCTGCAGTTCAGGATTCAAACTAGAATTGGGTTTTGTATTTAGTTGTCAAGTTTCTTTAATATTTTTAAATCTAAATAATTTCTACATCCTTTATGTCATTGATATTTTTAAGGAATACAGTTTTTTGAATTTTGCTAAAATAGTTGTCATTTGAGATCAGTTAATATTTCCTCATAAGTAGATTCAGTGTACACATTTCTAGTGAGAGTACTACATAGCTGATGTTATGCTCTTCTCAGGTATTATATCTGGAAGCACACAATTTCCATTTGGCCTTCATTGATGCTCCTAATTTTGATCACTCAGTCAAAAGTATTGTCTGATTTCTCCACTGTACACTACTATTGTTGATGTTGCAAGTAAGAAACAATCTCTGAGTATATACTTGAAGACCATGCCAATATTCACTCATTGTCAAAATTTCCCCTGAGATTTAGCATCCATTTGTGATTTTACTGGAACCAGTCTTTAATTGGTGACAATCTTTAAGATGTTGGCAGAATGATGATCTTACAGTTCTAATACTCCCTCTACACTTACCAGTTTCCACCAAGCAGCATTCTATAAACAAGAGGCTTTCCTTTGGCCTATTCTTTTTATTCATGTAGTCAAGACATTTTTTTTATGTCTTTATGTATGTATGTATGTGTGTGTGTATTATTGGACCATGGGATCTCCTTCAAGCTGGCTTGTATGACTTTATGATATAAACCTATTATTATTTTTTTAACCCTTCCTTAAATTATAGCAAAACAAGGTATTCAAGACTCATCTTACACCTACCTTGCCCAGCCCTGAAATTAACAATTTATCCAAGGAGCTCTGGGTTTTTTTAATGGAGAATGATGTCAAAGACCAACTTCCAGGCAATAGCCATGTTCATTGCTACTGAAGTTTCTTTGCTTCTTGATCCTTTCAGCAGATATAAGTAGAGAATACATGCTTGTACATACATATATACATACCTTTATTCATATACATATACATACATGCCTACAAATGTAACAATGAGGATGTGTATATATGTATATATGTTGGTATATATCTGATATATATATATATATATCAGAAATAATTATTTTACAAAGACAATTCTAATTACAATTGCAACTGAAGATTCAGTGTTCTTTCTTGCCTTTCTCTACTCCCTATTTGTATTTCCCTTCTTCTATGGTGCAAATCCTGGCTCCTAATAACAGAAATGTACTTATTCATTTTCTTTGTTCCTTAACACATCTACAATAGTTTTAGAATTGCTTTAACCATACCACTACAAATAAATAAGCACACTAAAGAGAATTCAGGTTTCTTTGCAGTTCTCTTCCATCCCTAAAGCTTCTTAGGAGTTTGGGAGTATAGTCAAATACAATGTTCTGTTTTCCTTTGTGCTTCTCACAATGGGAATGAAACTAGATAGACTTTATCTTATTTTGTAATATGACAAAAAGAATCTGCTCCATGATTCCTCTTTTCATTTTACTTGGAAAAACATCTTATTTCTTTAATCTTTTTTTAATACATTCCAAGTTTCAAATCTTTAATTATTTAATTTTTTTTTGTTTGGATTCTTTACCTTTTTCATGTAGTAGTGCACCATTACGGATCTCCCTTGACTTATGATGGGGTTAATCTTGATAAACCCACTGTAAGTTGAAAATGCATTTAATACACCTAACCTTCTGAACATCATAGCTTAGCCTGGCCTACCTTAAACATGCTCAGAACACTTACATTAGCCTGCAGTTGGGCAAAATCAACAAACTGAAAGCCTATTTTATAATAAAGTATTGAATATCTCATGTAATTTATTGAATACTGTACTGAAAGTGAAAAACAGTGGTTATATGGTACAGAATGGTTGTAAGTGTATTGGTTGTTTACCCTCGTGATCATGTGTCTGACTGGGAGTTGTAGTTCACTGCCACTGTCCAGAATCACCAGAGAATATCATACCACATATCGCTAGCTGGGAAAAGATCAAAATTCAAAATTTGAAGTAGAGTTTCTACTGAATACATATTGCTTTCACACCATCGTAAAGTCGAAAAATTGTGAGTCAAACCATCATGAATCAGGGACCATCTGTATGTGTCACTTATAGCTAAAATAAAAGCATAACATTTAATCTTCCATTCAACATAAATTTACACAACTGCGTTTATTCACAGGGACTATTGGATAGTTAATTTAAATGCTTTAGTTCATAAGTTTAGGTTATCACCTAAAGGACCTCTGACTTTCAAATTACCACGGCAATCATATAATCTTTTACCGTGCTATCCTTCCCTCTTGTGTCCTAGTCTTTCTTAAAATTGACCTGTTGATTTCAAGTTCAATTTGAACATTGTTTTTATTTTCAGTTTGGTTGCAATTGGTTAGAATAGAAGAATAAAAGCTCTTCAGATGGATGCAATCACAAAATCTAGAAAAGTGCACTTAGGCGGACTTGATGAATGTTGAAGGAAAAGCGTAGAGAAAAGGACCATTTAATCTACCAGGGAAGTACCATAAGCCTCATTTTAACTTGCTCCCCACATACCCATCCAATCTTTCCACTACACCTTGATTACTAGAATAAAAATTGTGGATGAAAAGCACCTTAATGTTGATCTGAGTCCATGTAGCTTACATAAGAGAAGCTTCGTAAGCATGAACTGAGTTATAAGTGTGAGATGTGAAAAGGCTTTCAGTTAGGGCTAACTTCATGGGCTTTTGACTGACCCATGAAGTCTCACAGGGTCTTGTGTTTAGAAGGATCCTGCACTTGGTTTAATACTATGCTCTTGCTATCTTGAAATTTTTAATTTTTGAATAACGGGGTCCTATATTCTCATTTTGCACTAAACCATGCAAATTATGTTGCCAGTCCTGCCTTCAGTGATAATAAATGTTGTTGAATATTAGAACAGCTTTCTGCATATTATAGGTGTTTGATCTATGGATTACAATTGGTGAGCAACTTGAGTAGCCAAAAGGAAGAGGAGGAAGCAGAAGCCCTCTGCTCTGTCTGAACTGATGAAGTCTGGCATCCTCTCTATCTATGGTGCTTTGTTGGGTTGAAAAATAATTTCTATAGTAATAGTCCCTTCACTGTACTGAACTGTGCTACTCTGTACTTTTCCACTCACATTTTAATTCTTTGTTTTCTTCTTTATTATTTTTATAATTAAATATTTTAAAATTAGATGAGCACAGAGGTTTAAGATAATCATATAACTCACCAGAATATATTGCCAGATTTAGCAAATTTTAGCATGTGCCATTATTTGCTTCAGACTTTTCTTAGGAAATTAAATATAACAGTTATAGATAAAGCCACATCTTTTAATCCTCCCAGAGTCCCCCCACTCCATTCTTTATGAATATTCACTATACTGAGTTTGTTTTGGATCTTTATTTTCCATTTTGTATACTTTATTTAAATGTATTTATACATTTATAACAAGTAATTTTGTTGTATGTTGTTGTTTTGTGTGCTTGCCTCTCACTGGAAGTTTTATTCAGTGGCAGCCATCTTCTCATCCTCCTAGATGTTGGTTAGGTCAAGTCTGATGGCGTTCAGGTGTGCCACCTGCTTAGTGACTGCACCATCCAGAATACCTGGCCTCCAAGGTTATCAGTAGGAATGAAAGCAATCAGGGGACATATTGACCAGAAGGGTCATGCATCACTTCCACTTCCTTAAGGCACATTTTTGCTAATAGTTGGCCTAAACACTACTTTTAAATATTATCTTAATACTTGCTTTCATTAATATTACCAACATCTTTCCTTATATTTGCACTCATCATTGCTTTGTTGAATTCTGAATTCCTCCTTCTGAGATCTCTTTATTTTGTTGTTCAATTATTTCCTTAAAAAATATTTACTGAGAGGTCTCTGGGTGATAAATGTTCTATGTTTTCATGTGTTTCGCTATTTTATTTCTTTCTTTCTCTTGAGTAATATTTTATCTGAACATATAATTTCACATTTCATAGATAATGTTTGTCAATTATTATTCCACATTGAGTGGAATATATTTAATCCGTGATGGTCTGCAAGCATCACATTTCTGGAAACCTCTGCCTTCTTTTGATTCTAAACCGAGTGCTCTTGTATTATTTTCAATTTCTGCTCCTACAAAGATGATTATTTTGGTTTTCATTTAAGTTTTGTTTGTTTTCTTTTTAAAAGTATTTTTCTTCTGCCTTTAAGAGCTCATGTGACTAGATTTGGCCAAACTGAATAATCAAGGACAACCTCTTCATTTTAAAGTCAGTTGATTAGCAACCTTAATTCCATCTGCAACTTTAAGTCCCCTGTGGCACAGAGGGTAACATTCGCAAATTCTAGGGGTTAAGAAATGGACATCCTTTGAGACCATTATTCTGCCTACCACAACACCCTAAAGGAGTAGAATGAACAGTCCCTGGAGCTCACACAGGGATTGTGTTCACAGGAAATAGTTTATGTTCCCATCAACCTTGTAATTCCCAGGGAGTGTTTTGTGTATTCATAAAGTGATCACCACAGTAGTGGGCAAACTTTACCCTAAACTAAAACCTGCTCTGGTTTCACCTAATTGAAATGATCACTCTTTTTAATTTTATCCAATCTGATGCATCTGTTTTACTCTGGTTTTGACTATTTTCTCATTTTGTATATTTACCCAGATTATGATTTTTGCTACTTTTTATTCCTTCCTGAAGAATCAGGTTTTTATCTTGCCTCATTTCATTTAACTTGAAGAACTTTCTCAAACTTTTCTTCTAGTTAATGTTTGCTGGCAACAAATTATCTGTGTTTCTTTTGATCTGAAAATGCTTTTATGTAATCTTCACTCTTGAAGGCTGGTTTTATTAGATATAGAATTCTGAAGTCACAAATTTTATTTCCTCTTTCAGAATTTTAAATATGTTGGTCCATTGTCTTCTGGCCTGTATTGTTTTTGATGAGAATTCAGAGGGTATTTTGAATAATCTACACCTATTTATAACAGGCCATTTCCTTCAGTAGTTTTCAAGATATTCTCTTTACCTTTGTCTGTTCAGCAGTATGACTTTGAAGAGCTCAGGTATGGTTTTCTTTGTATTTATTCTATTTAGTGTTCTCTGAGCTTCTTAAAATATAAATTTATGTCTTTCACCAAATTAGAGAAGTTTAGGGTATTTTTGTCTTCAAAGATTTTATTTTTTGGATTCATTTTCTCTCTGCTCTCATTCTGGGGATCTAATTACATTTATGTTAGACCATTTGATAAACATGTCCCTGAGGCTTTGTATGTGTTTTCTATCCTTTTTCTCTCTGTGTTTCTTAGTGGAAATTTCTAATACATTACCTTGAAGTTCACTATTTGTTGTCATCTCTATTTGCTGTTAAATGGGTCTCACTGGGCTAAAATCAAGATGTTAGCAGGGTTGAGTTCCTTTCAAGAGAAACTAGAGGATAATCTGTTCTTATACCTTTTTCAGATTCTATAGATTACCCACATGTCTTGGTTCTTGGCCCATTTCTTTATCTTCAAAGGCAAAAAATTCACATTTTTGTAACCCCATTTCTGTTATAATTTTCTCTTTGACAAAAGCTTAGAAAAAGTCTTGGATTTTACGGACTCATGTGATTAGATTAGGATTACCCAATAATACAGTATAATTTCCTCAATTCAAGGTCCTTAACTTTTTTAATTAATTTTTTTATTGAGGTAACATTGGTTTATGAGGTAATATAAATTTCAGGTGTACATCATTATATTTTGACTTCTGTATAGACTACATTGTATTCACCACCAAAAGTCTAGTTGCCATCTGTCACAGTATACCTGTATCCTTTTACACCTTTCACCCTTCCTCCGCCCCCTTCCTCTCTGGTAACCACCAATCTGTTTGCCATATCTATGTGTTTGTTTGTTTTTGTTGTTTTTTTATTGTCCACATATGAGTAAAATCATACAGTATTTGGCTTTCTCCATCTGACTTATTTCACTTAGCATAATACCCTCAAAGTCCATCTGTGTTGTGGCAAATGGCACAATTTTGTCTTTTTTATGGCTGAGTAGTATTCCATTGTATTTATATACCACATCTTCTTTATCCATTCATCTGTTGATGGGCACTTAGGTTGTTTCCAAGTCTTGGCAATTGTGAATAATGCTACAGTGAACATAGGGGTGTGTAGTATCTTTTTGAATTAGTATTTTTGTGTTCTTTGGATAAATACCCAGAAGTGGAATGGCTCCATCATCATATGGTAGTTCTATTTTTAATTTTTTGAGCAATTTCTATACTGTTTTCCATAGAGGTCACACCAGTTTACATTCCCACCAGCGTGTACAAGAGTTCTCTTTTCCTCACATTCTCTCCAACACTTATTATTTCTTGTCTTTTTAATTATAGCCATTCTGATGGGCATGAGGTAATATCTCATTTTGGTTTTGATTTGCATTTCCCTAATAATTAGTGACGTTGAACATCTTTTCATATGCCTGTTGGCCATCTGTATATTTCTTTTGGAAAAATGTCTGTTCAGGTCCTCTGCCCATTTTTTAATTGTGTTGTTTGGTATTTTTTGTTGAGTTGTATGAGATCTTTATATATTTGGATATTAACCCCTTATCAGATATATGGTTTGTAAATATTTTCGCCCAGTTGGTAGGTAGTCTTTTCATTTGTTGATGGTTTCTTTTGCTATACAGAAGCTTTTTAGTTTGATGTAGTCCCATTTGTTTATTTTTTCTTTTGTTTCCCTTGCCTGAGGAGACATATTCAAAAAGATACTGCTAAGACCAATGTCTATGTTTTCTTCTAGGAGTTTTGTGGTTTCAGGTTTTACATTCAACTCTTTAATCCATTTTGAGTTAATTTTTGTGTATGGTGTAAGATAATGGTCTACTTTCATTCTTTTGCATGTGGTGTCCAGTTTTCCCAACACCGTTTATTAAAGAGACTTTCCTTTCTCTAATGTATGGCTCCTTTGTCAAAAATTAGCTGTCCAAATATGTGTGGGTTTATTTCTGGGCTCTCAATTCTGTTCCATTGATATGTGTGCCTGTTTTTCTGCCAATGCCATATTGTTTTGATTACTACAGCTTTTTAGTATACTTTGAAATCAGAAAGTGTGATGCCTCTAGCTTTGTTCTTTTTTCTGGGGATTGCTTTGGCAATTCAAGGTCTTTTGTTGTTCCATATAAATTTTAGGATTCTTTGTTCTAGTTCTGTGAAAAATGTTGTTGGGACTTTGATAGGGCTTACATTGAATCTGTAGATTGCTTTGGGTAGTAGGGACATTTTTACTATGTTAATTCTTCCAATCCATGAACACGGAATACCTTTCCATTCCTTTATGATTTCTTTCAAAAATATTTTATAATTTCAGTGTACAGGTTTTTCACCTCCTTGGTTAAATTTTTTCCTAGGTATTTTATTCTTTTTGTTGCACTGGTAAATAGGATTGTATTCTTTTTCTCTTTCTGCTATTTTGTTTTTACTGTATAGAAATGCAGTTGATTTTTGTATGTTGCTTCGTACCCAGCAACTCTACTGTATTCGTTTATTATTTCTGACGTTTTTTGGTGGATGCTTTGGAGTTCTCTCTATATAAAATCATGTCATCTGTAAATAGTGACAGTTTTACTTCTTCCTTTCCAATTCGTATGCTTTTTCTTTCCTTTTTTTTTTTTTTTTTTGTTTGTTTGCGTGATTGCTCTGGCTAGGACTTCTAATACTATGTGGAATAAGAGTGGCAAAAGTGGGCATCATTGTCATTGTTCCTCTTCTTAGAGGGATAGCTTTCAGTTTTTCACTCTTGAGTGTGATATTTGCTCTGGGTTTGTCATATATGGCCTTTATTTTGTTGAAGTACTTTCCTTCTATACCAATCTTATTGAGAGTTTTTAGCGTAAATGGATACTGAATCTTGATGAATGCTTTCTCTGCATGTATTGAGACGATCATGTGATTTCTATACTTCGTTTTGTTAATGTGGTGTATCACATTGATTGATTTGCAAATGTTGAACCATCCTTGCATCCCTGGAATAAATCCCACTTGATCGTGGTCTATGATCCTTTTAATGTGTTGTTGTGTTTGATTTGCTAATATTTGGTTGAGGACTTTTGCATCTATGTTCTTCGGTGATATTGGCCTGTAATTTTCTTTTTTTTGTGTTGTCCTTGTCTGGTTTTGGTATCAGGGTAATGTTGGCTTTATAAAATGAGTTAGAAATGTCATATTTACAAAGTCTCTCTTGCCATGTAAGGTAACATATTCACCGGTTCTGGGTATTAAGACTCAGACTTCTTTCAAGGAGAGGAAATGGCATTATTCTGCCTACCACAACTAGTCCAGTATTTTTTTGTAATTTCAGATGTTTTAATTTTTAGTATGAAAATTTCCAATTAGTTCAACTTTATAGTTTCTATTTCTCTGCAGAAATTTCCTATCCTTTTGTTCATCATGATCATGCTTTACCACACTAGTCATAGTTAAGACAGCTGCTTTAAAATTCTTTTCTGTTAAGAATTCTCATCATCAATCTCTGTTATTTGAATTTTCTTTTGAGGATATTACTTCATATGACTAGAAATGTGGATTGCATCACCCACATTGTGATGGATATATCGTGGAAATACTGGATTCTGTTTTACTCTTCCAGGGAGTGTAGTTTCTTTTTGTTTAGCAGGACTCAAATTACATTGGGCTGTAGCTGATATTTTGTTTCAGTTTTTGTAGTTTTGATTCACTTGCTTGTTATTTGCTAAGTGAATACATGTTTCAGGATTTAGCCAGATACCTAGATGTTTGGCAGAGTGTATACAGAGATTTGATGTTCACTATCTTTGTCTATCTATTATTATATAAATAAATATATAATATTCATTATATAAATAACAATATGATATAAGTAATATTATTATATATATTTGAATATCATATAGATAATATATATTATTATTTTTCAATTTATTAGTGACTGTGATAGTCACAAATTCCATCTCTTACTTCTTTGGGACAGAAGGATTGCAGATTTCCTACCAAAGTTTTGGCCATAGCAAACAGCAATGACTGTGGGCTATTCTCTGGCTAAAAGACAGATAAAATGGAAATCTCTATCAGTGCAGAATCTGCCTGCTTTATTTCCTTCTCCAGTGCCTTCAGGTAGGTCTTTGTGTTTTTGCATTTCATTTAGATTTTGTAGTTCTTAGCTGTGTCTCATCTTTCCTGTAAGAGCATCCTTTGGCCAACCAGAAGCAGAACTCCCATATCTTTATGTATCTTTGATCAACTTTATTAATGTATAATTTACGTACAATAAGCCACAATCATTTCAAGTGTATGATTCAATGCCATTTGACAGATCTATGCACCCATACACCCCACTGCTGCAACCAAGATACAGAACGTTTCCATCAACCTCAGAAGTTTTCCCATTCTTCACTGGATTGCATCCTTATCTCTATACCCATCTTAAAGCAAACACTGATCTTCCTGCTGTCAGTGGAGTTCAGTTTTCATTTACTGGGATTTTCTATTTCTAGTATTTATTTATTCATTTATTTATTTGTTGTTTTGAGTTTGTTTTCTTGCATTTAGTAAAACGATTTTTGTTCATATGTGTTGTTTTCTGTGTAGTATTCATTTTTATTGCTGAGTAACATTCCATTGTAATCTGTACTTCATTTGTTTATCCATGCATCTATTGATGTTTATTTGAATTGTTTCCAGTTTTAGGCTACTATGAATAAATTTATCATCACCACGTGCATATGAGTCTTTATTGGGCATAGGTTTTATTTCTCTAAAATATTTATAAATGGAATATACAGACTCTAAAATAGGTGTGTAGTTGTATTTTGTAAAACCTTGAAAGTTTTTCAAAATGGTTGCACCATTTTGCATTCCTATCTGCAGTTATGAGAGTCCTGTTCCAACACATCCTCAACATTTGTTATGATCAGATTTTTTAATGTTAGTTATTCTAATGGTTGCATAGTGGTATCTCATTGAGATTTTAATTTCCAATTCAATAATGATTAACCACATTGAGCATTTTTTATATGTCTACTGGTTATTTGTATATTTTCTGCTCAAATGTTTTTGTCATTTTTAGTTGAGTAGGTTATCTTCTTATTAATAGGTTGTGAATTTTCTTTTATTATTTAATATTATATATTATATAAAAATGACACACACATATCATTTTTCCCCATTCTGTAGCTTGTATTTCACTTTCTTAATGATGTCTTTCAAAGACCAATATTGTTCTTGAAGTTTTTATAAAGTTCAATGTTGCATGTTTTTTCTCCTATGGTGTATGATTTTTTGTGTGTATTATAAGAAATCTGCCTACTTCAAGTTTATGAAAATTTTCTTCAGGCTATTTTGTAGTCTTAGCTCAGGTTTTTTTTTTTTTTTATGGGCATGAGTAATCATTGATATTTCCTTTTTTTAATCCATTGAGATGGCCAATCTTTCCATCGTTATTTGCTTTAAAAGTATTTCACTGTCTCTCTGTTTTGTCTCACTAGTTTTTTGAAAATTTATTGATCTTATATGTACAGTTCTATTATGAGAGTCTCTATTCTATTCCATTGAACTATAGGCCTATATTTGACCAATATTACACTGTCTTGATTACGCAGCTATGTAGTAATTCCTGGAGTCAGGTAGTATAAGACTACAACTTTCCATAGCTATACTTTCTGAAAGTGTGTTTATCTCATAATTTGTATACAGTTATATGAAAAATAATAGGGGCAATATTCATATTTGTAGCAAGTACTATTTCCTATCACTTTTGTGTACTACTATTTTTTTTTAATTTTCTTTTATCAAATATTGTGCTTAACTAGATAGCAGAGCAGTGGTGGACTTGGAAAGAGGAGTGGGGTATTGGGAGGGCTAGGAGGTAAGGATTACAAGGGGGAACAAGGAAACATTTTTGAGTGATTGATGTGTTCATTATCTTGATTTCACCACTGTATACGTATGTCAAAATTTATCAAATTATGACCTTTAAGTATGTGTGTTTCATTGAATGTCATCTGTGCCTCAATAAAGATATTAAGCAATGTGCTTATCCAGAGGCGTGAGAAAGGTATGCAAGGAGTAGATGCAGATGGCTTTACAGAAAACCTCTTTGTGCTTATAATAACTATATTGCAATTAAAAAATAATTCACCATCTTAAAGGCAAAAAATGTATTGACCTCCTTCTCAACCAAATATAATATTTTCTATATTCTGTCTTTGGATTAGTAATGTATTACATCTATCTTATATATGATTATGAAAACTAGACATTTCTGGCAGACACGATATGTTTCATCTAATCTGGCAGAGTGTTTGAACCATACTGCTGAAACAAAGTTATTATATATTCCTGACTTAAAATTTAATTATCAGTGTTGTTGATTCCTGAGTTGTGTTTGACTCACCTTTGCCTTCAGATTTCTTATTTAATTGAGGTAAGCATAGAACTCCTTGAGTATTTGGAGTGGCAGCAATTAGAAAGAAACAGTTTAATGGAGACAAAGTAAAGAAAATAAATATAAGAGAAAAATGTTTCTTACGGATGTTTTTAAGTATTTTTTTTAATGTTGAGGAATATGGTTAATAGATGCATATTTCTAGTTGAAGAGGGGGTGAGGAAAAGGGAATCTCATAAACTTAGTTACTAGGTATATCAATCAGGCTTCCATCTTCTCCTACTTCTCTCTTGCTCAGTTTTCTCCAGCCACAGATACCCTCTATTTTTCTTTGAACATGCCAAGCTCATCCTTCCACCAGGAAATCTCTGATGTCAAATAGTTTGTCTCAATCCTTATATTCCACTAGTTCTCAGCTAAAAATGTCAAATGTAACTGCCTCCAGAGAGAGGCCTATTTTTAATAACTCAGTGTAACATAACTCCCAACATTCTCTATCATATCCTTCCACTATGTTTTATTAGTGTATATCTGGAAATTATGAAATTACATCTATTAAATAAATAATTAAATATTTATTTCCTGACACTGTCCATTACCATACCTTTTCAGTAGAATGAAAATTCCATGAAGCATGGATCTTATCCAGCTCTTTACCACTTATGTGTAGGTCCCAGAAGAGTGCCTGGTATATAGTATCCATTTAATAAATTTTGGTTAAATGGAATATATGACAGTTGAAAATCATGTGGCTTTGTGTAGGTAGTTTTACCTTCCAGTAATATCACTTTTCCTTATATAAATGGGGATGATTATAATAATTTCCATGTATACATAAAGTGCTTTATAATAAAAATAGTCAAGATAGTAAAAGCATGCTTTACTGTTATAAAGGAATATAATTATCATGCTGTTTATTCCTTTTGAAATGTGTGGTTTTGTTCCTAAAGTCAGGAAAAATATACGAAAATTGACTTAATATAATCTAAAATTCAGTAATTATGTATTCTACTTTGAAGAACATATAATTATGGCTCTTTTTAAGGAGGCACATAGGTTGTAGAAATCAGCACCTAACTAAAAAATTCATATAAAAAACTCAGAACAGAGAAAGGCTACAGCTATGTATGTAACCGATTCATTGAACATGAAATTGTTTTATTTTCTCGAATTGCTATCTCATGTAAAAATTTCTTCCACTTGAGTAGTAAATATGTTTGCAGCAAGTCTCATGGGTTTTGATTTCTGATAGTTGTTAAAAGTCCCAGTCCACCTTTGGATGGTGGAGTGACATGGCTATCCTAATTCTGATTCTGTCCAATGAGAATGGCTTTTGCCAATATGATGTTCTCTTGTGTATGGTTTATGTGTGTAAAAATGATGAGCATTTTAAGGGGCCAGCCCAGTGGGTAGCGGTTAAGTTTGCATGCTCCGCTTTGGCGGTCTGGGGTTCAGGGGTTCAGATCCCAGGCGCGGACCAATTCACTGCTTATCAAGCCATGCTGTGGTGGCACCCCATGTAAAGTAGAGGAAGATGGGCACGGAGGTTAGCCCATGACCAATCTTCCTCAGCAAAAAAGGAGGAATGGCAACAGTTGTTAGCTCAGGGCTAATCTTCCTCATAAAAAAAAAAATGATGAGCATTTTAGATGCCAGTAGCCTATATGATGAATTTATGGCAAAAGGGGCTTGATTGACAATAGGTGATTGACCAAAATAAGACTATAGATTAAAAAAATGAATGCTCTTTTTTAGAGAGCTAAAAACTAATTACAGGCATATCTCATTTTATTGGACTTCACAGATATTGCGTTTTTTACAAATTGAAGGTTTCTGGCAAACTTGTATTGAGGAAATCTGTCAGTGCCATTTTTCCAATAGTATTTGCTCACTTCTTGTCTTAGTGTCACATTTTCATAATTCTTGCAATATTTCAAACTTTTTCAATATTATTTTGTTTGTTATGGTGATCTGTGATCAGTGATCTTTGATGTTACTATTCTAATTGTTTTGAGGTGCCACGAATCATGCCCATAAAAGACAGCAAACAATTAATAAATGTTATGTGTGTTCTGACTGCTCCACCAACGGATCGTTTCCCTATCTTTCTTCTTCTCCTCCAGACTCCCTATTCCATGAGACAAAACAATATTGAAATTAGGCCAATTAATAACTCTACAATGGCCTCTAAGTGTTCAAGTGAAAAGAAGAGTTACATGTCTCTTACTTTAAATCAGAAGCTAGAAATGATTAAGCTTAGTGAGGAAGGCGTGTGGAAAGCGAGACAGGCTGAAAGCTAGGCCTCTTGTGCCAAACAATTAGCCAAGTTGTGAATATAAAGGAAAAGTTCTTGAAGGAAATTAAAAGTGCTACTCCAGTGAACACATGAATGATAAGAAAGCAAAAAAGCCTTATTGCTGATATGAAGAAAGTTAATGATCTGGATAGGAGATCAAACCAGTCACAACATTCTTTTAAGCCAAAACCTAATGCAGAGCAAGGCCCTAACTCTCTTCAATTGTATAAAGGCTAAGAGAGCTGAGGGAGCTGCAGAAGAAAAGTTTGAAGCTAGCAGAGGTTGGTTCATAAGTAAAGAACCTGTCTCCATACTATAAAATTGAAAATAAAGCAGCAAGTGCTAACATAGAAGCTGTATAAAGTTATCCAGAAGATCTAGCTAAGATAAATTAAATGAAGATGACTACACCAAACAACAGATTTTCAATGTAGAAAAAATATCCTTTTATTGGAAGAAGATGCCATCCAGGACTTTCATAACTGGAGAGGAGAAGTCAATGCCTGGCTTCAAAGCTTCAAAAGACAGACTGACTCTCTCATTAGGGGCTAATGCAGCCAGTGACTTTAAGTTGAAGCTAATGCTCATTTACCATTCTAAAAATCATAAGGCCCTTAAGAATTATGCTAAATCTACTCTGCCTGTGCTCTGTCAATGGAACAACAAAGCCTGGATGACAGCACATCTTTTTATTACATGGTCTACTGAACATTTTAAGCCCATTGTTGGGACCTACTGCTCAGAAGAAAAGATCCTTTCAAAATATTACTGCTTATTGACAGTGCACTTGGTCACCCAAGAGCTCTGATGGAGATGTACAACGAGATTAATGTTGTTTTCATGCCTGCTAACACAACATCCATCCTTCAGCCTATGGATCAAAGAGTAATTTTGACTTTCCAGTCTTATTATTTAAGAAATACATTTTGTAAAACTATAACTGCCATAGATGGTGATTCTTCTGATGGATATGGGCAAAGTAAATTGAAAACCCTCTGGGAAGGATTCACCATTCTAAATACTTAACATTAAGAACATTTGTGATTCATGGGAAGAGGTCACAATATCAACATTAACAGGAGTTTGGAAGAAGTTGACTCCAGCCCTCATGAGTGACTTTGAAGGGCTCAAGACTTCAGTGGAGGAAGTAACTGCATGTGCTGGAAATAGCAAGAAAACTAGAATTAGAAGTAGAGGCTGAAGACGTGACTGAATTGTTGCAATCCTATGATAAAATTTTAACGAATGAAGAGTTGCTTCTTTGGATGAGCAAAGAAGTGTTTTCTCGAGATGGAATCTACTTCTGGTAAAGACACTATGAAGATTGTTGAAATGATAACAAAGGATTTATAACATTACATAAACTTGGTTGATAAAGCAGTGGCAGGGTTTGAGAGGATTGACTCCAATTTTGAAAGTTCTACTGTGGGTAAAATACTGTTAAACAACATCGCATGCTCCAGAGAAATCGTTCGTGAAAGGGAGTCAATTGATATGGCAAACTTCACTGTTGTCTTATATTAAGAAATTGCCACAGACCCCCCAAACTTCAGCAACCACTACTCTGATCAGTCAGCAGCCATCAACATCAAGGCAAGACCCTCCACCAGCAGAAAGAATACAACTCGCTGAAGGCTCAGATGATGGTCAGCATTTTTTAGCAATAAAGTATTTTTAAATTAAGGTATGTACATTATTTTTTTAGACATAATGCTTTTGTACACTTAATAGACTGCATATACGGTAAACATAACTTTTATATGCACTGGGAAACCAAACAATTTGTGTGACTTACTCTATTGCGATATTCACTTTATTGCGATGATCTGGAACTGAACTCACAATATCTCCGAGGTATGACTTACGTGTCTAAAAACCTGCTATTGCTAGTAAGAAAAATCAGTAAAATCATAAAGAATCCATGATCAATCACTTTTATTGAGAAAATATTAGTTTGATGTCATCCCATTGGACTAATACTAGAGATCAGTTTAATGCAACTTGATAAGAGCAGAGCTGCATGCAAAGTGAATTTTATGTTTGACTATATTCAGTCTTAACGTATAGAAGAAAAGACAAATGAACTAAAGGCTGCAGGGAAGTATTCTTTTAGAGAAGTATTCTTGTAAAAGAAAACAAATAACAAAACTAGATTATATGTTATTATGTATTATTTTATTATGTTTTTAGATAAAGTCAAATATAAGTGTACCTCAGGTTGGTATCTAGAAGGTTGGTCACCCTACCTGACACTGACACTACAGTCAGAAAAGCTTGTCTTTGTCTTCTCCTTTTTGTCTTTTTAGCTCTTCATTCAAGGTGTCCTATTGGTAGAATATTTAAGTTTTGTATAAGGAAGAGTACTTGGTTCCCATTGAGGCTCTTAAAGTAGGAGATTCTGTGCAACATAGTAAGGTTACGTATGCTAGGACACCTAAAAAAACGTAATGACACTGCAGGAACTAATATCACTTGTGACAGAGAACCATTTCTCAGAAGCTCATCAAATTCTTCAGTTTCACTATTTTATTATTTAATTCAGGTAAAATTTAATAGTTTTAAATTAAATATAGCATATATAATATCATCATTTTAAAGATCTGCGTGTCTATATCTACAGTTTTTCTTTCTATCACTCTGTCTTATATATGAAGTGAGGAATGTCTGAAGCACTGTTTGCCATGTATTAACACTAATTATTTCTAGGTGAGGAAATTTGAGATAGATTCCTTTATGTTCCACACACTGCTTGCATTTTTAATAATGAACATAGATATTTATGAGAAAAGTCATAAAAAATCATTGATATTACCCCAAAAGTTTAAAAAATGTTGTACTCATAAATGTTGAGAGTTATGCAAATTGGCAGAACTGATATGGGTAGTAATGTCAAAATAAGTTAAAATATTTTATATTTGACTCAGCAATCCCATTTCTATGAATCTAGCCTGCAGAATTTAAGAACAGTACATTAAAAATATTTCAAAAATACATTTATAACTCTGTGGTTTGCAAAAACAAAATAGTGGAAAACTCCTTCGTTTCATCTAATTGGAGAATGAGTGTGTTAGTACGGTAATTCCCTACTCTGGGATACTCTGCAGTCATTAAAAATAATGAGGTACGTCTATGTGTTCTAATTTGGAAGACCATGATAAATTGTAAAGAGAAAAAAATAGAAGAATAAGTTTAAATTGTGCTAGGAATTATTGTAGCAATTTACATGTCTGAATTTAGATACTTAGAGCATCCTGATGAGTTCAATCTATTTTTTACCCACAGTTTACAGATGAGCATACTGAGTCACTGAGACTGTAACTTGCCCCTCTAACTCTAACGGTGATGCTGAGAGCAGTCTGGCTCCATTGCTGTTTTTTGTAACCCTTTGATGTAACAGCTGTAACATTGGAGCTAATGTGTACAGTATTATTCCATTTTTGTATGAGAGAGTAGGAGAGAGAGCTATGTTTAGAGACACAAGAGACAGGAACAGAGAAGTCAAAATCAAGGTCTATTTACATCTACAAAAAAATCATACAGCATTTGCTGGCAGTCAGCCACATAATTATCTCAAGAGGAGAAGAATTTTACTTCTTTATATATAATAACTTTTACTTTTTTTGGTACTTTTCTGAAACTTTCAAATGAAAATAAATCATTAAATAAAGATGAAAAATATCTTTATATTTTATCTATTATTTATTTATCCGTCTGTGGTGAAAATTGCTTCAGTTTGCGGCATAGCAGCTTCTAGCTGTTTGATAGATAAGACAGGATGGTATCAAAGTTGACAAGTAGTGCCGTGCTTAATCCTTCAGCTATGCTGAATAAGCAACGATGTGGATTTTCTTTAGATTTTTCTCATGCTATCCCAATATTAGCTCTGGGCATTTTCTGTCTCACTTAGATAAGACCCCAATGCATAGTGATCTCTACCTTTACCCAGTCTCAAAAGAACTACAGAAGAAGGGTTTTAGTGTATTTGTCTACCTGAAAAGAAGACCTAATATTTCCTAAAATATTTCTATCAATTTAGAAAATATTTTTGGGATGTGTTTCCTAAATACTGTAAAGCCTTTGGAAGTTATGACCTATAATCTACCCCAAACCACCTAAAACCACAAAAGCGGTATAATATAATGGCTCACAGCATAGATTTTGGTAATGAACAGGCTTGGGAACCAGACCTTGTTCTGTTCTCTCTAGCCACGAGACTTTGGGCAACTTACATAACATTTCTAAGTCTCAGTTTCCTCATCCTTAAAATAGACAAAATAATAACACCAATCTCATTAGTTTGTTGTGAAGACTGAGGTTGTTAAACTTCTAAGTGTAATCAGTTCCTGATATACAGTAAAAGGTAATAGCTTTATTGATAATTTTATTCCTATGAAGGTGGTTATTTACAAATCATTTATATATGAGCACGTATACACACACACATAAATGATTAAGAGAATAGATGAAAAGGAAGCAAAGTAGTGTAGCATGTGTCAACCTAAATAAAGAGGTAAACTGAGGCAAGCTCAAAGTACCAGAAATTGAGTTTATTTGGGAATAGCAGAGGAATTGCAGTCCGGGACACACAAACCATAGCAAGCCACAAGCGAGTCCATTGAGAGTTTGAGGTGGGCTGTATTTATGGGCAAGAAATGCAAAGAGAGGCAAGTCCAGCAGGAGTCCAAGCAGCAAATTCATTGGCTTAAAGATAAGAAGAGATGCTTGGTGGATGTTCATTGGTCAGGAGATAAGTTTTGATCTTCTGTAAATCAGGCATTTATGGAAAATCAGTCTCTCAGTTCTTAAGTTTCGTATTCCTGAGGGCACATGCATGAGATTCTCCATTCCGTATCTTCTGGTTCCATTTTAGATTGAAATCTTTTCACGTGTTTAATTATTCATTCATTCACTAGCCACTGCTAAATACTAGAGGAGCTTTCAATTTGCTAAGTGACACAGACCAATAAAGAGACATATACAAAGCAATAAGTGCCATAATAGAGTCACAGACATGTTTGGAGCAGAACCAAGGAAAGGACTTAAACTAGGCTGGAGTGATTAGAAATCTTGGCGCTGCTGGTTGACCAAGCCTCTGTGGACAAGCGGAACTCTAAAGTAGAAAATGATGGTGTTTTACACAAAGGGAACCAAGGGCATAAAGACAAGAAACTACATGGACGCCCAGGGAATTGGACATAATTTGGTTTTCTGCAGAGTAGGAACACCAATGGGAGAGATGCAAGAGATTAGATGGGAAAAATAGACTTAAGTCAGAAGATGAAGGGCCATTATGCAATGTTGTCTTTTCATTGTATCTATTACCCGATGGGGAATAATTTGGAAAAAGCAAAATGTTTATCATTTTTAGAGAAGAACTAATTAGATAAGTATTTTGGAAACCTATCACTCAAAAATGAGTTGCAGAGGTCATACTGGGAAGCAAAAATCCATTGGGGGAAGAAAAGTGGATTCAGAGGTGTAAGGAATTCAGCTTTTAATTTTGGTTTAAACATTACCCAATTGCATGAACTTGATCAAGTTTTTTGACTTCTTTGTTCCTCAGTTTCATGAAATCAGGGGAGAATATTAGATAATTTACAAAGTATTGTCAAGCATTAATGTTCTCTACATACTGTTATAAAACATGAAATTATTTTTTCAATGGCAAATTCTTAGATCAAATAGCAATTTCTTGGTAAATAGGTGTTCTGAGATCCAATTCCATCACAGAAAGGGGGCTTGGGGGGTTCCGCCCACAGAACATCAAGCAACTCTCCAGACGCCAACCGGTGTCCTACAATTCAACTCAGTTCTACCACTATCTACCAAGAGATACATCAGATTCCACAGGTTAAGACTTTCAGTCCTACAAGACTGCTCCATCCCCCACTTCAGATGCTCATGGCAAATCCAGATTATTACCTGTGCTTCTGACCCACTGGCTACAGATTGGAGCTTTCAACAGCCCCCTCCTTGGGTTCAATTAATTTGCTAGAGTGGCTCACAGAGCTCAGAGAAACATTTTAATTACTAGATCACTGCTGTATTATAAAAGGATATAACTCTGGAACAGCCTGATGGAAGGCATGCATAGGGCAAGCTATGGGGAAAGCGCACAGAGTTTCCATGCCCTCTCCAGGTGTGCCACTTTTCCAGCACCTCCATGTGTTCACCATCCTGAGATCTGTGAACCCTGTCCTTCTGGGTTTTCATGGACGCTTCATTACATAGTCATGATTGATTAAATCATTGACCGCTGGTAATTGACTCAACCTCCAGCCCCTCTCCCCTCCCCAGAGGTTGGGAGTGGGTACGGGAAGTTCTAACCCTCTAATCACAGGATTGGTTCCCCTGGCAAGAAGCTGCCATCTGTAGGTTATCTAAGGGCTTTCCAGAAGTCACCTCATTAACATAAAAGACACTTTTATTTCTTTTAATACAAGAAATGCCAAGGGTTTTAGGAGCTTTGTGCCAGGAATATGGTTGAAGACCAAACATTTTTTTCTATTATAAATAACACAAGATCACACTTGGTTATTCAGTGTTTTAGTCTTCTTACCTTTATATCATGTTATTTTTTTAATGTTAAAAAGCAATGAACTCACTTTTGTGAGGTAAAAAAATCCACATGACAAAAGTGAGCTAGCTTGAAAAGAATCAGTCAATCTAGCTCAAGTTGATATAACTAGAAACACTGAAAGAAGAAATTCAGAATAATCAGAAAGACTAAAAATGTCATCAATAGGGTCCATATATTTCAAAATGTGTTTTCAAAAGTGGAAGAGAGAAATGCTTTCTTATATATTACGTTAAGTTATAAAATATTAAAGTATAAGTGAATATGTTGCCACTGAATTTTCATTTTTCATAGTTATTTTTATCTTTTCTTTAAAATATTTAAAATCTAATATAAAAGTCATCTAAAATTTGTGCCTAGTATCTTTGTATCAGGTACTGAAAACCCTATAAATATCCCTGAGTCCCCATTTTTGGGGAGGCAGATCTGAGATTGATTCTCCTGCTTCCTCGCTTGACTGCCTTGTGATTAAAACTCTCTCTGCTGCAATCTTATAGTCTCGGTGATAGGCTTTCTGGGTGATGGACCAAAAAGAACCGATCTGGTAACTGTTGAATGGTGAAACAATAATTTGACATGAATATCTGATTTGTAAATTATCAAAAATGTTAATGAAAAATTTATCACATGAAATTTTTAACATACAAAAAACGAGAAAGGCAAGCAAAACCACGAAGAGCCTTCTCATTTTATTTTAAAGTGTATGTGACTAATGTCAGATGGTTGGTACAAAGAAGGACATCCCTGATTTTGGAGTCACACATTTGTTTTGGGGTCTCTGTCTTGTTCTCTAATAATCAGTGACCAATGTCAAGGCAGTAAATTTGGGGGATCCCAAATATTTCCATGTGTAAAATAGACATGAAGCAGACTGCCTTCCCAATCATACATGGTTTGTTGTAAGGATCAAATAAAATATTATGCATAAAAGAGCTCTAGAACTTATAAATCACTTTTTAAATAACATGGTAATGCTTATTCTGAGTTATATAATTCTAAATGACTGATTGCTAGTTTTATACCATGATGTATTAATATTGAGGTAGAATTAATATTGCAAACATAAAATGATAAATAATTTGCAAAAGCAGGAAATATTCTAGATATTTAAGAAAACAATTTTTAATGTGACCCATTTAGATTTCTATGAATTGCACTAAAATTGTGAAAGTAACTATTAAGTGGCAATAAACTAGCAAGTTAATATTCGTTTTGAGTCAGTCAATGCTGGCCTGATCAAAAGGATATGAATTTTGAGACCATAATATGAATAAATACAATAACAACACATTTAGGAAACAAAAAAGTTTGTGCATTTCCAGATATTACAAAATGTAAATTTTCAAGAACCTGTCTTAAAAAGTTTAATATAATAGTGATTTGGCTTAAACAGAATTAGATATTTGTCTGTCTTTTAATTTTCATGATTTCTTTTAGAATATATATAGTATGGAAATCATTAAATTGTGAAGTAAAAATGAATTGAAAAATATAATATAGCTCAATATACACATTTCTCACACCATTTTCCATATTCACTTACACAGTTATAACATGTGTGAAAGGATTTCAATCTAAAATGGAACCGGAGGATGTGAAATGGAGAATCTCATACACGCACCCTCAAAAGAATGGAACTTCAGAACTGAGAGACTGATTTCCCATAAATGCTTGATTTACAGAAGACTGGAACTTATCTCCTGACCAATGGACATCCACCAAGAATCTCTCCCCATCCTCAAGCCAATGAACTTGCTGCTTGGACGCTGGCTGGACTTCCCACTCTTTGCCCTCCTTGCCCATAAATACACCCCAACCCCTCAACGGAACTTGCCTGTAGCTTGCTACAGTTTGTGTGTCCAGAATTGCAATTCCTCTGCGATCCCCAAATAAACTCAATTTCTGGTACTTTGAGTTTCCCTCGTTTACCTCTTTATTTAGGTTGACATACGCAAATATTTAATCACATCTTAAAATAAAAATAAATATGTAGCCATTAACTTGTGATGACTTAAGAAAAGCAGCATTATTCCTAAAGAGAAAACAATGGTTGATATGTCTACGCTGTCCTTTGAAAGACTCTCTAGTTAATGAGGAAATAACTGATATTAAACTATAGGCTAAGTGTTAGAAATGCTATATTTGTGATTACAAGTGTTATGCAGAATTTGATTTGCTATTTTGGATTACATATTGATGGTCAAAGGATTGTTAACAGAAATGAAATATCTAACTGTAAGCAATTGTAATTTAGTAGGTTACATATTTTGGTCAATTTATGTTGGAGCTAGTAATAAAGCAGAAACTATCATAAATGAGTAATGTAGGACATAGGCCATTTGGGCACACAGTGATTGGGTTCAGTAAAATAAACCTGCCATTTGGATAGAGATAAGATAGATGGAACAGTCTTGAGTTTGTATATTAATTACTTCAGTATCTCACTGACGTTAAAATGTTCCTGTTGGCAAAGGATGGGGTTTTAGAATGCACTTGTGGTAAGTAATACACCAGTTACAGAGCCAGTGTTTGGAATGAATCTAGTTTACAGGAATCAATGCTATGGTACTTTTCAATGAAGGAATAAAAGTATTCTTACTTAATCACTTTCCCATCTGATTGGGCTCTTGTCAAAATTGAATTATGTGTTTCTTGATGAAGGGAATACTTTTCTAGAGATTTACTATTTGAATAGAAAGAGTAAGATTGGAGGGCACACAGTTCCTTGGAGAAAAGTTTGCTGACCACACAGGATTAACAATGTGCCTCTTACATCATTCTCATCAAAAACCCCCTGCTTACACTCTCTGAGCACTTATTGTAGTATGTTTTATTCAAGCATTTAACTCTCTCTCGCTGTTTAATTGTGAAATAATTTGACAATGTTGTCTGACTTGTAATTTTCCATGTATCATGTCAAAATATTAATGAAAACATTTATTACATAAAATTTTTAGCATAGAAAATTCTGCATTGCATTATTAAAAATTGATACTATGCATCATGACTTTGCTGTACAGTTTGTGATAAAATTAAGGAGGGAAAAACAACCCAATTTTTAAAAATAGGCGAAAGATATGTACAGGCAGAAGATACATACTAGAAGTTCATAGAAAATGAAATTATAATATGAAAAGATACTCAATGTCACAGATGGTAAGACAGACAAAAAACTACTAGAATACCATTTTTACCCATCAGATTAAAAAAAACTCAAAAATATTTCTCATATATTGGAATTATACAGTATGTAGTAAATTGAGTTTGGCTTCTTTCATTTCTTGTAATACTTTGGAGATTCATCCATGCATGTACAAGTAGTCCATATTTCATTCATATTTTTCATATTTTTTCTAAATATCATTGCATGATATACCACAATTTGTTTATTTACTCACCATTTGTTGGACATTGTGCTATTTCTAAATTTTGGCAAATATAGAAAAGGCTGATATAATCGTTCATGTACTGATTTTTCTGAAGACTTCTGTTTGTACTTCTGGTGAGCAGACACCTATGAGTGGGATGGCTGGGTTGTATCTTAAGTGTATATTTAACTCTGTAAGAACTGCCAGACTGTTTTCCCGTTTTCAATAGCAAAGTAGGAGAGCTACAGTTGCTGTGAATCCTTGACTATGCTAGAGATTGTCAGATTTCATTGTTTTGTTTTAGCAATTCTAATGGATTTGTAGTAGTATCTCATTTTTTAAAAACATTTTGTTTCTTTAATGACTACATATTTTGTGTATCTTTTTATGTGCTTATTTACCATTAGTGTCTATTCAGTAGTGAAGTGTCTATTCAAATCTTTTGGTCATTTATTTATTGGGTTGTTGGTTTTGTTATTGAGTTGTGAGTGTTTTTATGTATATTGGATGTGAAATGAATCCTTGCTTAGATATGTGTTTTTCATTTCTCCCTATCTATATTTAGTCTTCTCATTTTCTTTTCAGTGTCTTTCCAAGAAGAAGATATAATTTTGATGAAGTCCAATTTATTTGTTTTTTAAAAAAATTATTGTTCATGATTTTTGAGTCCTATATAAAAAATATTAGTCTAATATTAGGTCACAAAGATTTTTGACTATGTTTTCTTCTAGACATTTTATAGTTCATGTTTTATAGTTATGTGTGTGGTTCATTTTGAATTAATACTTGTATACAGTGTGAAATATGAGTCCAAGTTTCTTTTTTTTGTGTGTATGGATATCCAATCATCCTAGCAGCAATTAAAAAAAACAAAACCTGTCTTTTATTCATTGAATTATCTTGATAAGTTAATAGAAAATCCATTTCATATGTTTATGAATATATATACACACACACACGTATAGGTATATGTGTATGCATAAGTATATGTAGACATAAGTATATTTGCTCCTAGACCTTTTGTCTCAAGAGAAGATATGATTTTGCAGTTTTTCTATTATTTCCTCTACTTTAGAGTGGGAGTAATGCTCTTTCCAGCTTTCTGCACCCTAGGCAGAATCAGAACCCCTCCATGTTTCTTGTCTTAATATTTCCAACTCTTTCAGAAGTGACAGAATTCCTTTGTCTTTTCTTCCAGTTTATCGATTTGTTCTTCCACTGTGTGCAATCTGCTGTTCACCCTAGTTATTGAAAAATTTTACTTAAAATTTTTATTTTCATTTTAAAGAATGTGACTCCTTTTTTGCAATATAGGGGCGATAACATTCCTTTTCTTTTTGTTTCTACGTGTTTTAAAGTTTTGTTTTACTAATTTAGGTTCTTATTTGACACTTTCATATAAACATTACTCCTTAAATATGTGGTCATTTTTTTTATCAATTTCATTTTGGAGTTGACATCTTGCATAAGCATATAAACGGTGAAAGAAAGAATCAATGGTTTATGCTTGTAGTTTAACCCTTGATATTCTAAACATGGTCTATAAACCGGGATTAGCATCGTCTGAGAGTTTTACAGAAAGGCAAAATCTCAGGCTCTATCTCAGACCTACCAAATCAAAATATACATTTTAACAAATTCCCAGGTGATGCATATACACGGTAAAGAATGAGAAGCACTAGTTCATGCCATTTTCAGTAACAGTGGAAAATGGAAGAGATATGAATTTTGCAAGCTCTTCTAGGTTTATCTCCTAATCACGTCTTTCTCATTGACTCAGACACTTAAGCAGTGACTCCAGTTTAAGGTCACTGAATTTCACAACATCAGGAAGCACTATATATAATGTGATATTGGAGTTGTGCTTCAAAGAGTGCGCAAAGAAAAATGACTTATAAAGTTGTGTGAAGTGGTGGCACTGAGCTATTCTACTGCATTATGTCTTTGCAGGCATACGGGCTTCGATGAGAGAGGGATTGACCATCATGATTGCTACTGCTGTGATAACCTGACTAATCTGATTATTTCCTCCGTGGCATCTTGTTCCTATATTCTTACAACTGCAGTCACAGCCTACCTTTGGAGTTTGCCACCCATGTTCTAAGGGTGCTTTTTTGCACATCCTTGGTTATAACCTCCCTCTTGAACATGACTATTTCTGCTATTAGTTGGTGATTTCTCACAGTTTCACAAGTCCCCTAAGAATTTTTTCTTCTTTTACAAAATAAGTATGAATTTTTTTACGTATTTAATGTATTTTCTTATTTGCACTACTTATGAAATTGGGTTCATGGGAGTTATGATGTAGCATGTCCACTTTCAATAATTTTGAAATCAAATGCAGAGGGCGTCTTTCCCTTAAAACTTTTCAACAGGTCATGCTGAATGATTTCTTAATTTCGCTATGGAACAAGGGAAGCATTTGTCTCTGTATTTCTCTTTCAGGATGATTTTATTTCTACTTTGTCTTTTATGCCTGTTGAGTAATTTTTTTTTCTCTTTCTCGTTCTGTTCTTCTTGTTTTCTTTTTCTTCTCTTGTACCTCTTCCTCCTCCTCCTTCTTTTTTTCTTTCTTATTTTTTCAGTGTTTATGGATGGATCTAGCTATGCTCGTTCCTTTCTGATTATTGTTAATCCAGTCCAGGCATTTGCCTCTAGATTTAATTCCTCTGAATAAGTTATCGCTATGTAAGTGAGTAAAATTGTGGCAATTATCTGAACTGGCCCGGAATTGAAGTAGCGTGTTGAACTCTCTTGTTTCCATCATTGATTACTAGCAGATTGGTAGAATAGAATTCTACATTTGCACATTTGTGATTCGTGGCTTGGCTCTTTCTTGTTTAATTGAAAATGGATATTTCTTTTCTATTTTTTCTGCTTTTGATAATTTTCAATATTTTGAGTGGGTTACAAGAGAGAGGAGGAATGTAAAATAGCATTTTTCTGCCATTGCAGAAAAATTGCATATTTCAAGAAAAGCCTCCATTAATATCTTTTGAAGGATCACAGAAATGAATATATGATTCTCACTGAAAATAAAACAATTATCTTTATATTCAAACATGGCCAGTAGGGCAGAGAAACCAATCTATTTTTTTGTGGGTTTATATCTGAAATACTTTAGCTGCTTAATGTTAAAATTATAAGATATATTTTCAATTCTAGAGGAAGACTATACTTCAGTAGTTTTAATGTGTATAATACTTAAAATATCTGTAAAATTCAACTTGCCATAGTAATTGTACATTTCTTGTAGAAATCACCACTGTTTATTTTTTTACTATTGAAACAATAGCAATTTAAACATCTCAAGTCACGTTTGAAAATGTGAATATACAGCGCATAGAAAATGAAGTGCTCTCCTTCCCTACTACTATCATAATAGAATGAAGAGAAATGGAAATGTTTTTCTTTTCAGAAATTGAGGATTCTCAATCTGCAAGTTTAAATAAGTGCCAAGATAAAATACTCTCTCTTACTTGGCATTTGTCTGTGATTGCATCTTTTTAAAATATTGATTTTTCTCAGGTGAAGTTATCAGTTTTACTCCCTTTGGATGTACAGGAATCACCGTAGTCAATTGCTTTTTGGCAGTATAACTTAATAATCTCAATGATAGAGGAATTCATATTTTACATATGCAATATCACAAGCAAAATACATTAAATATATAAAATGATCGGGGCTGGCCCCATGGCCAAGTGGTTAAAGTCTCGTGCTCTGCTTTGGCAGCCTGGGGTTCTCGGCTTCAGATCCTCCGACTGGACTTATAGCACTTGTCAGCCATGCTATGGAGGCATCCCACATACACAATGGAGGAGGATTGGCACAGATGTTATCTCAGGATTAATCTTCCTCAAGCAAAAAAAGAGAAAGATCCACAACAAATGTTAGCTCAGAGTGAGTCTTCCTCACGAAAGAAAGAGAGAGAGAAAGAAAAAGAGAGAGAGAGAAAGAAAAAAGAAAGAAAGAGAGAAAGAAAAAAGGAAGGAAGGAAGGAGGGAGGGAGGGACGAAGGGAGGGAGAAAATGATCAATAAGGAGGGAAACAGTTTAAATTAAAAATGCTTGATTTGGTTTGAATCTGTCAGGCTGTGTTGTTTCCATATTGCCAAAGGTGTGAGTACACCAAAACATTGCTAGGGACTTCATAATTTCTGAAGTGCAACTTGCCTTTTTACATCAAAATACATTGCAATGTGTAAGTTTTTTGGCTCAGAATTTCTTTTCCAGAAATTTAATCATACATAAATAATTACAGATGTATACAGAGATTTGTCTACAAAGATGTTTGTTATAGCATTGTTTCTACTAGTGATAAATTAGAAACCAAGAAAATGATGATAGTCAATTGGTTAATAATTATAAAATAGACATGAGATGGAATCCTCCCAGACCATTATAAATAATATTGTAGAAAGGAAGTATAAAACATATATTATTAGATTATAAAATATTTTACATGGTAGGATCTCATTTTAGAGTAAAATTATAACATAAATATAAATTAAGGATGTTAATTGAGTACATGTACCAGAAACTATGTCAATTATAGGGGTACAGAATGCAAAATAATAACCATAACATAAAATAAAAATTAAAAATCTTTTGTGCTTCCACCTCACGTATTTTTGTCATTTTTGTGAGAGGACAACTATTAATAAAATAATCTATGTAAGGTATCTATAAACAGATAGTGTTTATATGAAACTGAATGAAATGCTTCCCTTCATATAATAGAATTTTTATATAAACCCAACTGAAATCCATATTTTTCAGCCACACATAGTTATAAGAGAAACAATATGATGTGTTCAGGCTGAATAATTTGTACAGAGTCTGTGCCATAACCTTAAGGGTAGAGGGCATGCCCTCATTTCTCCTCTTTTTTCCACCCATCTGGCTAATATGGGAACATGGCAGGGTGGCCTTTCTAGGACTGTGTAGATGAGAGTAATTCCTTAGGTATTGAAGAAAACAGGCTTTTTAGGTTTGGCTTAACACTATGGTTTAAACACCCAGCCTTTGATTATTTCTAGCTGGACTGAATATGAGAAAGAACAAACTTGTACCTTCTTTAGGTCCTGTTTTTCTTATTTCCTTCAATAGTCAGACACCCATGCTAACAAGCCTAGTATGCAGATTATCTGTTGCAGAATAGAGCATTCTCTTGTTGTGACTGAAAGACAATCTGACCAAAGGAAAGAGTTATGAGAAAGGAGGCTACTGTGCTAGGCAGGAAACAGAACACACAGGATTTTGGTTTTGTTTGGGTAGTAAGATATCAAAACCAATCACAGGTGACCATTTTATTTTCGATCTTTGAGGACATTAAAACATCTTTAAGGGCCGGCCCCGTGGCTTAGCGGTTAAGTGCGTGCGCTCCGCTACTAGCAGCCCGGGTTCGGATCCCAGGCGCGCACTGACGCACCGCTTCTCCGGCCATGCTGAGGCCACGTCCCACATACAGCAACTAGAAGGATGTGCAACTATGACATACAACTATCTACTGGAGCTTTGGGGAAGAAAATAAAAGAGGAGGATTGGCAACAGATGTTAGCTCAGAGCCAGTCATCCTGAGCAAAAAGAGGAGAATTAGCATGGATGTTAGCTCAGGGCTGATCTTCCTCACAAAAAAAAAATCTATAAAACTCAGGAAATAAATCAAAACAATCCCAGAATCCCATCTATGAGAGTCTGATTCTGGGGATCATTACCACTACCAAGTATAGGATTGCATTGACACTTGCATTGAGTCAGGCAAACAGAAATCACTCCATTTCTTTTGTTTCATTTTGAAATAATTTTACTTATACAAAAGTCGTAATGATAGTATAAAAAGTTCATGTATATCCTTCACCCAGCTTCCCCTAATGTCAACATTCTGTATAATCCTGGTACATTGATCAAAACTAAGAAATTAATATTGGTACACAACTCTATTAACTAGACCATAGACTATATTTGGATTTCATCAGTTTTTATTTGTTTGTTTTCCCACTGATGTCCTTTTTTTCTCTTCCCTGATTCCTCTATATAGGAGACAACATTGCACTGAATAGTCTTAATCTTAATCTCCTCAAACTTTTAACATTTTCTCAATGTTGCCTAGTTTTCATAACCTTGACACTTTTGAAGAGTACTGGTCAGTTATTATGTAGAATGTCCTTCAATTTAAGTTTGCCTGATGTTTTCACATGATTAGATTGGAGTCATGATTTTTGGAAGAATACCACAGAGGTGAAGTGCTTTCATATCGGGGATGCATGATGTCGACACAATCTGATCACGTTAACCTTGATCGCTTGGTTAAGGTGGTGTCTCCTAGGTTTCTCCACTGTAAACTTACTTTTCTTTCCCTTTCCATACTCTATTAATGAATAATGAAGGGAGTCACTAAGTTCAACCAACAGCCAAGGGCAGAGGAACTAAATTCCACCTACTGGAGAAAGGGTATCAAAGAATTTGTAAATATATGTTAAAACAACCACCATAATTAATAAATATATTGAGGGTGATACTGCTCTTTTGTTTGAAATTTTGCCTAAAATTTAGCATTCATCTGTGTATCTTGGATACAGTAATTATTACAGTGGATTTCTGAAGATGACTTTCTTTCATGCTTTCTACATTTATTGCTTGGAATTCTTCTATAGAAAAAATTTATTCTTTCTCTCCATTTGTTCATTTGTTCAATAATTTATTATCATCAATATGAACTTTTGAATATTTATTTTTGCTCAAATAGTTCCAGTTTTGATCATTGGGAGCTCTTCCAAATTGACTCCTGTGCTCTTTTGGCAGACTCCCTTATGTGTTTATTGAATTGTTCATTTTATTTATTTATTTAATTATTTAATCTGTCCTCATTTTTGGTTAAGCTTCAAGCTTACCTTGTAAGTTTTCCCTGCCCCAGTCCTTCAGTCATTTCTCTTTGGAACCTTGTTTATTAAAATTCATTTTTTCTATGTTTTCTTCTAGAAGTTGTATAGATTATATTTACATTAAATTCTATGATACATTTTGAGTTTCACTTTGTATTGTGTGTGAGATATGTGTTGAAGTTCTTTTCTTTTTTTGGCTACTTGTCCTTCGTTAGGGTAAGGATTTTTGTTTCGTTCTTAATTTTCCGAGATTTTTAAATCTTTTTTTTTATTTTCCAAGAAGGGGGTTTACAATGTTTTCTCTCCATCAGTTAAGATGATTGTATTCATAGTCTGTTAAAATGGTGAACTATATTGATTGATTTTCAAATGTTGAAACAGCATTGCATTCCTGGGATGAAAACCATGTGATTGTAATATATCATTCAGTTTGTATTGTGCTGTATTTGATTAGTTAATATTTTGTTAAATTTTTTTTTTTTTTTTTTGGTGAGGAAGATTGGCCCTGAGCTAACATCTGCCAATCTTCCTCTTTTTGCTGAGGAAGACTGGCCCTGGGCTAATATCCATGCCCATCTTCCTCTATTCTATATGGGACGCCACCACAGCATGGCCTAACAAGCAGTGTGTCAGTGCGTGCCCAGGATCCAAACCGGCAAACTCTGGGCCTCCACAGCGGAGAGCATGCACTTAACTGCTTGTGCCACCTGGCCGGCCTCTGTTAAAGATTGTTTATTGTCGTTGTTGAAGATTAGTCTGTGTTAATTTATTTAATTGATATAAGTCTCCTCAGATTATCTTTTCTTCCTCGAATGTCCTTTGGGTAGTGTATGTATTTCAAGTATTGATATATTTCATCCAGGTTCTCAAGTTTATGAGCATAAAATTATTCATTTTATTTCCTTATCATGTTTTTAAGCCTTTGGGCTCAGGAGTGCTGTCTTCTCTTTCTCATCTGATATTGTGAATATATATTTGGTGGTGATGGTGGTGGTGTTCATATGGTTGTTAAGTGTAGCTAGAGTTATCAATTTAATCATCTTTTCCAAAAACTAGCTCCTGGTTTCATTCATTTTCTCTGTTTCCTTTTTAACTAATGTATTTAGACCGTTCTCATTTAAAATATTTTTATGTGTGTGTGAGGAAGATTGGCCCTGAGCTAGTATCTGTTGCCAATCTTCCTCTTTTTGCTTGAGGAAGATTATCCCTGAGCTAACGCCTGTGCCTGTCTTCCTCTATTGTGTATGTGGGTCGCCACCATAGCATGACTTGATGAGTGGTGTGTAGGTCCACACCCGGGATCTGAACCTGCGAACCCCGGGCCTCTGAAGCAGAGCATACAAACTTAACCACTATGCCACTGAGCCAGCCCCTAAAATAATTTTTAATGTAGTTGGATTGAAATATACCACCTTGCTAGACATTTTAGATTTTTTCCAATTGTTCTTTGCTTCTTTAGTTCTCTTTCTCTGTCTCCTCAGTGTTTACATGAACATTTTACACAATTCAATTTTATCTTCTCTACTGACTTACTTTATCTTTTTCAAAACTTTTCAGTGGTTTCTCAGGATTTACAATGTAAATTTTTAAATAATCTAGGTCTGCACTTCACCTTTAGTATAAGGCCTTTATAACAATATATTCCCAATTTCTCTCACTTATCTCTTGGCTATTTTTAAAATTTTTTCACTTTAACATATGCTATAAGCACACAATATATTTGTTAAAATTTTTTATTTTAAACACTCAATGATGTCTTAAAGAAATTAAAAATGAAGAAAGATCATTTTATTTTACCTTTTTTTATTCTATTTCCAAAACTCTTCATTTATTCACTTAAATCCAATTTTCTGACTGTATTATATTGCTCTGGTCAAAGGAACTTGCTTTTACTTTTCTAGTATAATCTCTCTGCTACCAATGGTTTTCTCCGTTTTTGCTTGTCTCAGAAAATCTTTATTTCTCCATAACTTTAAAGGATACTTTCACTGAGTATAGAATTCTGGATTGGCAGGGTTTTTTATTTTAAAGTCTTTAAAGTTGCTACTTTATTATCTTCTCACTTGCATGATTCCTGAATAAGAATTCAGCTGTAATTCTTATGCTTATTTTTCTGTAGGTAATGTATCTTTTTTTTTTGATGTGCCTTCAGTGTTTTTCTGTCTTTTGTTTTCAGCTGTTTGAATATGACATGCTTAAGTTTTTTTATTTCTGTTTTTCTTTTGTGTTTTCCCTCGTTGGTGTTCTCTGGGATATTCGGACTTATGATTTAGAATGTATCAATAATTTTTCAAAGTTCTTGGTCATTAAATAATGACCAAATCTTGCTTCTGCCTTTCTCTTTCTTTTCCTTCTAAGGCTCCAGGAATGCCTTTGTTAGACTATTTGATATTGTTGTACATTTTTGAATGCACTGTTCTCTCCTTTTTTCCACTTTTCTTTTAACATTTCAGGTTGTGTAATTTCTATTGATCTACCTTCAATTACACTGATTCTTTCCTCAGTGGTGTCAAGTCTCCTGACAAACCTGTCAAAGACATTCCTTGTCTCCACTCCTATGGACTTTTTGTTGTTCTTTTTGTTTATTTTTCATCTCTAGCATTCCCATTTTGATTCATTTATGTAGTTTCCCTCTCTCTGGTAAATATACTTTTCTAAACTTGTATGTTGTCTACATTTTTTGTGTTAGAGTCTTTAACACTTTAATCCTAGTTATTTTAAATTCCCTCTCTGGATGTGGAGAGAAGGGAACTCTCATACACTGCTGGTGGGAGTGCAAACTGGTGCAGCCACTATGGAAAACAGTATGGAGATTCCTCAAAAAATCAAGGATAGAACTACCATATGATCCAGCTATTCCACTGCTGGCTATTTATCCAAAGAACTTGAAAACACCAATTTGTAAAGGTACATGCACCCCTGTGTTCATTGCAGCGTTATTCACAATAGCCAAGACTTGGAAGCAACCTAAGTGCCCATCAATGGACGAATGCATAAAGAAGCTGTGGTATATATACACAATGGAATACTACTCAGCCATAAGAAACGATGAAATCCAGCCATTTGTGACAACATGGATGGACATTGAGGGTATAATGCAAAGTGAAATAAGTCAGAGGGAGAAGGTCAAATACCGTATGATTTCCTTCATTAGTAGATAATAACAACAATAAACAAACACATAGGGACAGAGATTGGATTGGTGGTTACCAGAGGGGAAGGGGGGAGGGAGGAGGGTAAAAGGGATAATTCGGTACATGTGTGTGGTGATGGGTTGTAATTAGTATTTGAGTGGTGAACATGATGTAATCTATGCAGAAATAGAAGTACAATGATGTACACCTGAAATTTTTACAATGTCATAAACCAATGTTACTGCAATAAACAAAAAATTAAAAAAATAAATAAATAAAATAAATAAATAAATTCCCTCTCTGACAGTTCAAACACTTGTATCATATCTCAGTCTGGTTCTGATGAATGTTTTGTCTCTTCAGACTGTGCTTTTTCTTGCCTTTGATATACTTTGCATTTTTTTTGGAAGCCAAATATGTTTTAATAAAACAGTGAACATCAAGGTAAAATTTGTTTAGACTTGAGAATGAGAAGAACTTTTCTTCTGCAAGGCCATTTTTGGGAGGCTTGTGCTGATGGAGTTGGGAGATGGGCTTATTTAATGCTTGCTCTTCAATTAGGTCTCCCTGCTTGACTTCGAATTTGTGTGTGTGTGTGCGCATGTGTGCGCACACGCCAATCCCTAGCAATAATGTGACTTTTCCTGCAATCCTAGCTGTATTAACCCATTAGTTTTACTTGATGGTTATTGGCATGCTGGTGAGAGCATAGGAGTGGGGACATTCTCTGATGTGCTGATTAAACTTCAGTCTTAGATATGCTCTCTGAACTTGTATTTTGGGAATGTGGCCTTCAAAACTCCTGCTCCTCTGCTAGATGTAGTATTTTTGCCCTTCCCCCATGGGTAGAGCTTTCGTTTTTCCTGTTCCTCTCCCACAGATGTGATGAGTTTCTTCCGGCACTCCTGAGTTTAATTTTCTTGCCTATTCTCTTGCACATTAAAGCTATTTTTATAGCATGGGGGGCAGGAGTAGATAGTGACCAAGAGAGCCTAAAGTTCCCCTCAGTGTGATTAAACTTTAGCCAGGCTTCTTCCTGACGTTAGACCCTGAAGCTCCCTTTTCTTAGTTTTCTTAGAAAACTTGCCATTGTAAATTCTTTCTCTGCCCCTTTGAGATGTAAATCTTCTCCTAGCCTCTTGCCAGAGTTGTAACCCAACAATGTCTTTTTCAAGGATCTGGGAGCTATCTCTTTGAAACGTAATCTTCAAGAAAGATAGTATCCCTATTTCTCAGTTTCTATAGGAGGGTGGGAGCCTAGCTTCAATAAGCACCAATAAACAAACAGATAGCCTGATCCTATTAATTAATATCACCCCTAAAGTCCTCCAGAACTTTTCCTATAGCTCACCCTAGTGTTTAGAACCCTCCCTCCTTTTATTTCAGTGGGGTTGAGTTCAATCTCTCTCTCCTGTTGCAATATTTTTGACCCCTATTGCAATAAATTAAGTCTTCCTTATGGTTTTTAATGTGTCAGTGAAATTTTTCTTTGACAATAAGGGACATGGGTCTGGGTGGAGTTGGGGCAGTGGCATCTGCTCTTCTTCCTTAGACAGCACTAAGTATTCTGGGAGAAATTTTCCTATGATTCCATGAGCATTCATGAGAATACTTTGAAAGGTTCCTGTAGGAAAAGTCTATAAGAGAGTGCAAACCCCTCTGAATATAGCCCCCAGGGATTTCTCACTTTCACATCAATCCAGACTCAATGTTTAGCAATTTTTAATCATCTTTGCCTCAATCTTCTTACCAATTTATTTGGTGGTCAGTGGCATCTGTCCTAGGTCATCCAATGCTCTGATCCTGTTTCTCATTGCAGGTTCCTGCCTCTCCTCAGATTTGGACTTAGTTGTTTGCTCTACACCTTCAGTTCTCTCATGTGTTCAAAAAAGTCAATATTTCTCGGCTTGTTCAGCCATTGTCTTATAATAAGAGTGGGAGGAAGTGTCCTTTCAGTTCTCTACAAATCTTATCAGAAACTGGAAATTTTTAACAGATGGAAAATAATATGTTGATTTTAAAAATTGAACTAAAAAGAGAAAACTGAAACACTGAGGCAACACCAATGTAATAACTTCAGAAAATAGCTACCACATCTAGGACTGGGAGAGCAAAAAGAAGAGGTTAGAGTCATGAGAACCTAGAATCTTGGGAAAGTGGCCCCACGGATATAGGGCTCAGCTCTGTGAGTAGAGGGCACTGCCTGGCAAGTGCTGTTGTCTGAGGAGCTCAGAAATCCCCTCATGGAAGCTTGAACTTAGATCTTTTATGATGAGGCCCCAGCTGGCCAGTGCTAACAGGAAATTGAAAAGAACTGCTGCTATTTTAAGTACCTATCCATAGGGAGTGAGAACTGTTGCTAGGGTGATGCTGAGAAGACTAGTGAGCAAATTAGAAATGTTATCACCACTCCAACTCCTTCAGATTTTCAATCTCTCCCTCTCTAGTGCTTGCTGTTGGTTGAATGTAGCAGTAATGCAGCTAGCAAAGAGAAACACATGCAGAATCCTCACCCCAGCACCGCCAAAGTATTGAAAGATGGATATGACACTGAGAGAAAATAGTTCAATAATCAGTACAAAAAATGTCGTTCTGTTATTTTAAAAAGTAGGTTTATACTATTCCAAATTATTACATACATATATAGATTTTATGTGTATATAAATATATAAATTAAAATATTGTACCTTATTATACAACATTTTTTTTAATGGCAGAGTACTTGAGAGATTAAGGAGACATACACGGAGACAGAGAAAGACAGAGAAATTACTAGTTCTATTTTAAATTCTGTTTTTTTCTTTTCTTGCTGTTTAGTTTTATTTCATTGTTTGTTCACCTTGATAGAGGAGATGTATTAGCACTAGAAGATACAAATCTAACATTTTAAAGCTATTAGAATGACCTATCCACTTCAACAGATGCATTCTCTAAGGGCAGGATTCTCCACAGCATAATCAAGACAGCTTTGGAAAGCATATCATTAGAAATGTAATACCATATTCTCAGTACATCATGTCACGTTATGGGGCACATTATCCTTCTGCTGTGTGAATTTTATTCCCATTACCACAAAGAGAAAATACAAAGAAATTTAAACTTTAAGAGTTTCTTTGTTTTAGTGCTTATGAGTTATCATTGCTAAGGAATTTTTATCAATATTACATGGAGAGAAAAGATAGAAATTTTACATATTTATTGCTCTTCAATTTTCCTACATACAATGAATTTCGAATTGCTGTTTCTAAAGCCATTTTATTATAGTTTTCTTTTCCTCTTAAGAATAGTTTGTTCTTATTATAAACCATTTAAATGTTACTATATGAAAAGTAACGATATGAAAAGCATTCCTAAAATTTATATTGTGAAATTGTGTATATAATGGTACTTAGTGTTTAAAAAAAAAAGGCAAGTGGACACTTGCACAGGAAATACAACGTTCTTGAGTTGCATACTATGCTTCAGTAGCTGTCTTTGCTCAGGACTTTAGCATACTTGCAGATCATTACCATGTATTTGATGCACAAAACCAGTGTAGACTCTCTTTAGGCTGCATCTATGACTGAGTGAGTAATCGGATTGCTAAAAAGGGACATAAGGGGGATACACATGAAGGATTTTTACCAAAAGTTGTTCCAAATATCACAGCTGGAAATCTAATTGTGCTTATATTCATGTATCCACTTATTATACTTTAAAATTTACCATCTGTGTGAATTCTTATGTTTTTATGTACAAGTAAACATTCACAGTAGATGTCCATAAGCTGCGATTTATAATTCAAAGACAAAAATCAAGTCAAAAGGAAAACATAATTGAATATTTTGTTTTGGTGGTGGCGGGGATAATCCTATTTGCATTTTAAAATACATAAGCTTGAATACTTTAAGTTTTGTGACCCACCTTCAGAAACCCAACTTCAATTATCTTAAAAAAGAAAAGACAAATTATTTTTTTCTCTATTCAAGTGGAAAAAAGTAAAACAATATTTATTTTACAAAAAAAATGGAGAATTTATCTGTAAACAATTTGAGATCTTCTTATATTTCGTTTTGGAATTAGGGAGAATTTAAGAAACCATATCTGTTTTATTATGTATGTTGGTGTACATGATCCGTAAATCATAGCTCATAGTTTGAGGGATCTCAAAGAGTGTGTGTGTACGTGTACTCGAGTGTGTGTAACAATTAATGTTATTTCTTGTAAGAGCCTTGTTCAGTGATGTATTCCTTCAAGAGATTGTCTTCTCAAAAATACAGAGAGTATGTAGGTGCATTTTTATCTAAGTAAAGAAAATGGTAAGTTTACATGTGTAAGAAGTGCTAAAATCATCTTAAAAATATATATGATAAAATGTGCAATAAAAACATGTACTTTGAATTAAAATAATAAATGATCAACACTATTTTCAAATGTATAGAAAGAAATCCATAATTTATGGTTTTAAATTGCTTTCCAGTTTATCTTGAGATACTATTCTAAGTTGTTGAGTACATGGTAAGCACTCAATACATGCTTCTTGAGGTGAAACAAACTTCTAAAAATTGGATATTTTTACTCAAGAAAAATAATAAAATTTCCATGTATCACAGGCAGAATTTCAAAATAGGAAAACAGTTAATATTAGAAAAAAATGTTAATTTTATTTTGGACAAAATGGCTTCAAACCCTCTATTGAAATATTCTTATTTAAGGCTAATTAACCAGGAAATTCATGCCAAGACTGTGGGGTTGGGTGAGGGAGGAAAGAGAAGCAACATCTGCTGAACCTTTAAGAAAACTTCAATTATATAAGGTTATATTAATTTATCATATTCTATATTTTCATAATTGAAGTTGTAAAAAGCATTCTTTGAGGTTCTTTTTTCTTGCTGTGAAATGTTAGAGATAATATAATTAAAGATGATCCCTGCCCAGTATAATCAGAAAATTACCAAGAAAGTGACCAACAGTGACACATTCATGTCATTATTTGATAATTGTTGTCATTAAATACTTGGTAGTTACTTCATAATCGTGTTTAGCCATACATAGTGTTATAATGGAACAGATCTGAACAAAATGGCCCATGAATTTTTCTCATATGGCATATAAATGAGTGGTACATTGAATACAGATTTTTGATAATTATTGAAAATAATCAATGAAATATGGAATATAAAATTTGATTTTTTTAATTTGTATTTTGGATGCAAGCCTTGTATCCAATCCATTGGTTAGGACTAAAATTCCTCACTTATCTTGGTTCTCCTTTAGGGCACAGTATGCTCTCTACTTGTGCCCCAAGTGCATGCAGTATTAGAGATTCTGTATCATAGAACATTTCTCCCGAAGTTAACCAATATTCACATGACTCCTACATAGCAGCTGAAAATTTGTACCTTGCTTTTCTGCCTTGTGAAACTAATTAGATATAACAATACTTACAATTGTCTATCATGGTTTAATTATCCACATGCCTGGGATCTTTGTGCCTTTTACCTGCCCTCTGGGTTACATCTCTAAAACTATGTAACTTCCTGCAACCTCTGCCCATTTACAGGGGCAGATGTTGCCGTGTTTCACTTAGTTCACATTCATAACGAATGCAGGATTAAAGAGGACCCATCCTATTTCCCACTAGAGATTCCTTCTGCCATGCTCCCCTTCCCACTGCAGTCCCTACAAGCAGGAAATATTCTGTTTATGTAAAAAAAAAAAATTATATTTGAAGAAAAGTGGTATAAATCAAGCATTTACTGCCTTTGGAAGTCATTCAGCTGCAGGACAACAGAAGTATGGTCATTGGAGACTAATGACTTCACGAAAGTGATTCGGGCAGAATGAATAACTGGAAGGCCATGGATTTCAAAATAGAAAGGACAGCCAAGATAGCCAAACAAGAAGTGTGAAGCTGAATGATTAGAGAGTATAAAACTGCATCCCATGGGGAACCAGGTCAGCAACTGGAGTATAGTCATGTCAGATAATGTAATACCTTGCTTTAATTATTATACTCAATTTATAGAGAAAAATCTACATACTTTCTGATTAATGAGAAGTTTTAGAAAAAACTCCCTTAAATATAAGTTCTTCAATATTTGCATTTTTTGCTATTCAAAACACATTCTTATGGATTGGAAATATTGTCAAATTCTGCAATTATAAAAAGTATGAGATTGTTTTTACATAAGGGAACACTGTAATTAATTTTTAGAACAATCTAAAGATAAAAATAGTAGAAAAATACAGTGTTCATTGAGACTGTGTTGAATTTTATCAACTTAAATATATAATTGCTTTCTGTTATAAGCACGTTTAATTATTTTTTTACACTTTCATTAACACTATAACATAAAATGTCTCTTAAACAAATATTTGAAGAATCATAAGATATACTTCGTTAAAAGAAACATTTTTCTAGATGAGAGGGAAACATAACCTCCTGATTTATCAAACTTGACTTAGTGGATTTGTGGATTTTTAAAGGTACCCTCTAAATTATATTTGTAACAAAAATTTTTTTGAACAGATTTTAAACTAGATGTTTGTATTTTAAGGAATAGTAAATATAGTTAAATGTTTATAATTATTATCTTTTCTAATGTTCAAAAATTGAAGGTATGTTTATTTCAAACCTTCTCTTTTACCTGAAAACTTACAATGAAAAATTGTTTTCACACCCTATGAAACTAGGTTTCCATTTACTTGTTAAATGGAAGTCAGTTGCATCAAATACTTAAAAATGCCCTTGGCAGGGATTTAATTTGAAATGTAGGCTCTTATCTAAGTAGGAGAGTCAATTAATATGTAAAAAGCTGTAAGAGACTTAAGACTCCTTCCTTCCTTCTTTCCTTTTTCCCTTCCTTCCTTCCTTCCTTCTCTCTCTCTCTCTCTCTCTCTCTCTCTCTCTCTCTCTCTCGTTCTTTCTGGCATGATTATAGACCATCAATATTTAAGCTAGTTAAAGAGGAAGTGGTAACATGAGGATGGAAGTCAGTGAAAAGTAATATGATTGATGGATTGTATCTCTCAGTGGAGGTTGATTAATTTTCAGTTTCTGGTTACTAGAGCAAGTGTGGTTGACAGATAAGTGATAGAAGTCTCAGAGTGAGATGTTTAAAATTGAGACTATGGAAAAGATTCTGTTTTGGGTAATGACAAGGTGTCAGCCATTACCATGGATGAGAATGACTGGAGTGAGAAGGAAGACAGGATCAGAGGAGGTGAAGGATCTCAGCTGCCACAGCGTTTGTAAGAACATCTCCTCTGAAGTACAAATCACGAAGAATTATGACAGTAATATTAGAGAGAGTGAGAGTAAGACAGGGTATAAAACCTTTAAGAACTTGACTAGAGCATATTGAGCGCCCATATATAAACAGTGGGATGTGGGGAATCAGAATTGGCCACCCCAAAATGTGTCTCTGGTTAAGGACAAAAGACTGAAAGAAACTTTGACCTTCCTCTTAAATGCCTAAAAGAATTTAAGATAGAAAGCCTGCCCAGGACAGGCCATCACCATATGTAACTCTGGGTATCACTAGACTGTGAGCATCCTTGCTAAGCCCACTCTTACCAAAGTTCTGTCTACCAAACATTGGCGTTTCTATTTTCATGTGAATTCCATTCCTCCCCTTTGAAGTCCCAAACCAACTACCCCCAACATCCTCCTTTGTCTTTAGCTGAAGATGGTATTTAAGATGGTGGCTTTGGCCATTCCAGCAAGTTACTAAGCTTTCTCCCATGTGCACTTGTTATAAAGCTGCATTTGATTTTTCTCCTGTTATTCTGTCTCATGTCAGTTTAATTCTTATACCACCCAGAAGGACCTAGAGGATAGCGAAATTGTCTTCCTCCCCTACAGGGAGTAGTGGGTGGAGTATTCTGATGCTATGAGGTTCAAAGTTGGTTTTCAAGATGATGGAGGCATAATTGTCTAGAAGCTGCAATTGGACGCAAAAAGGACATATATTTCTCTGGTAGATAGAATAAAGGCCACCCAAAGATGCCCATGACCTAATCCTTAGAACCTGTGAATTATTCCCTTATGTGGCAAAAGTGACTTTGCAGATGTAATTAAGTTAAGGATCTTGAGATGAGTAAATTATCCTGGATCATCATGGTGGGCCAAATCACAAGGGTCTTTATAAGAGAGAGGCAGGAGGGTCAGAGTCAGTGAGGGAGACATGCTGACAGAAACAGAGGTCAGAGTGATGCAGCCAGGAGGCACGGAATGTGGGAAGCCTCTAGAAGCTGGAAAAGGAAAGGGATAGGCTGTCCCCTTGAGCTTCAGGAAGGAACCCAGCTCTGCCAACCCATTTTAGGCTTCTAACCTCCCGAACTATAAGATAATACATTTTTGTTGTTTTAAGCCAGTTTGTGTTCATTTGTCACAGCAGCAATAGGAAACTGATAAAACCCCACATCCAAATACAGTGGAACACAATTTGGGAGAGAAACAGACATCACCTGAGAGGGCTATAAAAGCTGCAGTGTCCTCCAGAGAGAGCTGGATTTCAGTCAGAGCAAGAACGTGAAGACTGTGGTCATAGAGCATATGAGGAGGACATTAGGGAAATATTTCAGGAGTTTGAAAAGAGTAGAAGATGGGCTCACAAAGGAGGTATATACAGACATATAGGAGTAAGAATCTGGGGAAAGAAACATAAACTGGAGTCCTGGGCTTCTCATGGTGCCTGACAAAATGAGGACTAGAGAACAGATGAGATTAGTATTGATGGTTAGAAGACATCAGTGGTGGTGAGGTAAGGGTGGCAGGGAAGGCAGGGTGGCCTTGCAAGGAGTAGTCACATTTGCCCATGGAGTCATGGAGGCAAAGAGAGGCTGGTCTTAAATGGAACATCCAGAACTCTCAGGCTCTCTTCTTGTTATAAAACTATGCAAAGTTCTGAAACTTTCTCTTCACACTTGCTGATAGAGAGCATAAAAGATGATGGAGAAAATGATCAAATGTGCCATGCATAAACACCATAATCTAAGGAACATGGGTAAATCAACCTTAGCAGCTGAGTTTAAAACGGGGATTTAGTGGCTTTTGTGGTTTTGGAAGAAAAGAGTTTGTGAAGCATGGCATGTTATATGGAGTTTTATAAGAAAAATCAGGATTGAGAGACATTTAAAATTTGCATTGGATATATCTGTTTGAAGATAGGAGAGAAAAGAGATCATGAGGTGTTGTGCACAAGGATTATATGAAGTGATAATTATCAATAGCAATGAAGAACTATGGATATTCCTCTCCGTGTTGGGAACCAGGACTTTGGGTAGGAGTTTAGCTGTTTTACACTAAACTTTGGAAAAGCTTGATTTTTATACGTATTTTTTGTTTTTTGGGTTTTTTTTTTTTTTTTTGCTGAGGAATATTCACCCTAAGCTAGCATCTGTTGCCAATCTTCCTGTTTTTCCTTGAGGTGGATTCACCCTGAGCTAACATCTGTGCCATTCTTCCTCTATGTTGTATGTGGGTCGCTGCCACAGCATGGCCACCCATGAATGGTATAGGTCCGCACCTGGGAACTGAACCTTGGCCACCAAAGCAGAGCGTACCAAACGTAACCACTAGGCCATGGAGCCAGCCGCTTTCTATGTATTTTTATAAAGCAAATTGCTAGTAATAGAGATCACTCAAATAAAAGATAATGTCCAATGAGCTCTAAGTAAAAGAGACCAATGCATGCAAGTAAAATTGCACTTTTAGCAATAGTGATGAAAAAGGAAAAAGCGTGTCTGATGATTCCTCACATTCTTTCCTTTTGAAAAATGAATGCTTTATTTTACTGCGTGCTTTCAGTACAATATGTTAGTCCATGAATTTTGTAGAAGAAGAATCCATAGGAAATTATCAGAGCAGCAATATAAGTCCCAAAGCCTAAATTCAATAGCAGTTGTACACGTATTAAGTTCAGCAACCAATACTGGATTTTCACAAACATGCTGACTTATGATGACCAAAAAGAGAAATGAATAACCAGCAATGGAGCCTGGATAGCAGTAAGTGGAAGTTGACAGATGGTGTATGAACATCACACTGGCACTGGAAAATAGCAGAACAGACAGCCCTGCTTACTATAATGACAGATTGACTGACTAGAAAAAGCTTGAATGCACTTGTGGTGTTTTCCCTAGTGTTTTAATTGGAGACATAAAAGTTCAGATTAACCTCCATATCATAGTTAGTTAGAAATAAGTCAAATTTAACTTAGTGTAAGTTTGGTGTATCTGTTCTTTTTTTTAACTTTTTTTTGTGTGGAAGGAATCTATATACTGACTAATTAGAAAATGAACTAGTTTTCCATCATTAAATAGATACTAATGGTTTTAGTGGATGTCTTTGAAATAAAACTACGTGACCCCAGAAAAGCATGAATATTATACTACTAACTTTATGTGATATACTGCTTATGATAAAATGTGAAGTTTAATTATTTTCAAAGAAAATATAACCCTTAAGGTGATTTAGACAGAAGCATCATTCATCTCTATGTTATTTCAAAAGGTTGCATTAAATCATCAAAACAATAGCTATTTTTATACTGTAATGATGTGTTAACTTGTCTATAACTTTGTAGATGAGTCTAAGGTGAATTAAGAAATGCAGGCTCCCCAAGTAAGTAGACAAAACATCATGGTGCTTGAATTTAAATGATTAATGACAGAACAAAATGTATTAGGAACGTGAGGAAACATCCATTTCAGGAACACATCAATGTTATAATCTGAAGATATTATGTACAGAGATGGAAATAATATCTCTCTTAAAATTTTCAAATGTAATTTATCTTCAAAAGCATTGTTCAAATAATTATGCAAGAAATCCCTGGCTTTCTAAATTTATTGTATAAAGTCCATTCTGACCTGTGCAGAGAAACTATAAATAAATGATGGGAAAGAAAAACAGACTTTCAAATTGACCAGACAAACTATGATAGAGTATAAATATTATTTAAAATGTGTGGTTGAGGGCTGGCCCCGTGGCTTAGCAGTTAAGTGCGTGCACTCCGCTACTGGCAGCCCGGGTTCGTATCCTGGGCGTGCACTGACGCACTGCTTCTCTGGCCATGCTGAGGCCGCATCCCACATACAGCTACTAAAAGGATGTGCAACTATGACATACAACTATCTACTGGGGCTTTGGGGGAAAAAAAAGGAGGAGGATTGGCAATAGATGTTAGCTCAGAGCTGGTCTTCCTCAGCAAAAAGAGAAGGATTAGCATGGATGTTAGCTCAGGGCTGATGTTCCTCACACACAAAAAAATAAATCAATAAAATGTGTCGTTGACAGTATATGAGTTTGCCGATTTCAGAAGCAGTAAACACCCTGATCTTCAGCTTCTTGATCCACTCACAATTCACAGAAATAATTATTTCTGAAAAATTCTAATTCACTTTCCTATATGGATATTTAGTAGAATTTTAAAAATATTTTGAAGAAAAATTATATAATCAAAGTGTGAATCAGTTTTAAGAAAACTTTTTCTACCAATGGATAATCCAGTATTTTTCGTTATTTTGATAAATGTATATAATACTTAAATTTCAGCAACAAATATGTTTTTTAGTGTCATAGTGGGAAGAAATATGGTTGTGAAATGTTTAGAGACATTTTGGTAAAATTTTCATCTTTCAGGTGAAAATTGTGAAATCTAGTCCATGATCCCAAGCAATATATATTAACTTGACTAATTCATTTGACTCATGTGTTGTTTAATGCTTTTCTGGCTGCCAAATACTGAATTATGTGCACATAGGCTTGGCCAAATCTTTAAAGCCAATTTGGAGATAAAGTAAGGATGCTCAGTAATTGACAGTAAATTCCTCTCTCAGTGTTTAGGGACTTTTTCGTGCAATCTGTAGATCGCATCCGATATACTTGAATTGGCTATGCAAAAACTGCTTTTTTTAGGAATTTAGTTAAAGTCCAAAACAGAAAATTAAAAAAATAATAATAAAAGAATTGCTTTTCTAGAGCAAGATCAAGAATCAATGTAGTATGCATTGTTCCCTATTTACTAGTGGAGAGATAAAATTATTAGCAAATACTGTTATTGTGTTATCACTCTCACAGTTTAAAAAAAGAAACGAGTGTTTTGCAAACAGCATCCAATTTTGAATCCAGCTGTCCAATTGTCTTCATATCAGTTATAATTTCTAAAAGATATTCGTCTGTGTCACTCTTACTGACTAATGTCATAATTTAGTCAACAGCTACATATCTTTTACTTAATTTCAGACTAATATCAGGTGTCACTTAGCTTCCATGTACTTGACACATTTTTTATAAAGAATTGATGCAACAGCATACCTTTTCCTGTTATTGAGGAAAAGTGAAAAGAGGTCTATAGAAAGATTGGTCATATGCGTTACTATGAAGATGTGATAAGAACGTCAAACAAAAGACTGTTCTTTTGATTATTAGAATTTTAAAGCAGCAGTGAGATCAAGGGAATATCCTCCAAACTGAAATCAAGTGACTAAATTTTGAGAATAACAGAGATGCCCTTCAGGAAATAAATTAACCCCAGGATTGACTATTCAATCAATTCTCAAATCAAGAGAACCATCTATCTTCTTTAAAAAAGAGAGAGAATTTTTTTAAAAAAGGGAAAAAGAGAGAATGGAAAGGGGAATGAAAAGGTAGTAATGCTACAAGTATTTTAGTAAAATTATTTCTCTGAATAAAAGTGAAGCTTAATATTAAATATGAAATATATAAGGCCAAATTTTGATTATATATGTACACGTATGTATATACAGATATATATATGAAATTAGAAAGCTAAGTTCTTCCCTGGGATTAGGAGGATAAATCTAGAGAAAATTTTTAACATATTAACATATTGAATTTAGGAAGTTTAAAACAAAAAACAGAATTGCCAGAGGACGAGGGTCCAAGATGACCCCTGCTGAGTGAAGAATAAGCATCACTTGCTTAATGTTCAAGTGGAACCCAGGAGGTACAGAAAGACAAACTATTACAGCTATTCACCTAAGAGTGTAGAAATATTTCAGTATTCTAACGACTGGTACAACCATGTAAACCTAAAACTAGGAAAAAGTATTGGTTCTCCATTCTAAGAGGTGCCAATATGTGTAACTTGCGAACTACTTACCAGGAATCATGTTTTCAGCTGTCTAGGAAAAGGCAGTCTGTTCTAAATGGGAATAAAGCCAGAGAAGGCAGACAATGAGATATAGTCACGATGCATGCCCGTGCTTGTTTGCCGTTATTCCTAAAGCTGAGCTTCGTTCCTACCCTTTTTGGGAGGTTTGGTTATTGACTCCTTCCTACAGTCACATATGTGTAAAAGTCCTTTCAGAATGGGGAGAAAAGAGCCAAGGAGACCAATTAGGACATGTTTATTGGAACCAAAGATGATGATGAAATAGTCTAGGTTAGACAAATGAAGAAGTGAAATAGACAAGCATAATTAGAACCAACAAAAAAAGGGGATATATTAAAGAGTGATTTTGAAAGTGAAACCGAAAGAACTCATGACCAAGTGGTTATCGGAGTAGAAGCCGAGTAGATGGTAATGACATTTGCTGGGTCAACCAAAGAATAATGAGATATAAATGTCCTTACTTCATTAAAAAAAAAGTACTTAATGTAGTTAAATGCTAAAGCAAGATAAAATCAGATTTGAAAAATGAATAGGAAAAAGGGAAAATATGTGTAATGTGGTACAGTTAAGTGAGAGAGAATATAGATACAGTGTAAAGTCCAATTTCTTTTGTACTACTCAAAAGTGATCCAAGTTACAAATATATATTAGCATAAGATAATCAACTGATTAATTGCTTTTAAAAATAAGGATATAGAGTTCGGGAGAGAGGGCAAAAAATATTATTTAATTTTCTAAGTATTTAAGCAGCGTAAGGAGCTTATAAGTCATGGGGAAATGAAGACAGATTTTTCAAGAGGCCTTCCTCAGGGCTTATAAATCTTTTGGATGTGTGAGGCATATGTTATATTTATCAACATGTGATAGCTTGTATAAAATGTATTTATATTAGAGACAAAAAATAGCAAAATAGGTGCCAAGTGATCCCGTAGTCTAAAACTAATTGCTAGACAATCTAAGTAGTATACCCTAAGAGATTATAAAAAACAACTTGACATGTATTAATTAGCCTATTGACCACCTCTAGCTCTTTATAATAAGGTTAAAGATGCTTTAGGGAGATAGAATAGGTCATTAGAGAACTGTTGCTGTTATTATGTGTTTTTCTGCAATCCATACCTATGGACTAAAGAAGCTTCCTCCTCACCTTAAAACAAGTGCATGGCAGAGGCAGTAGCATACATGTAAATCATTCAAAGAGCTTGGCATGTGTGCCTTGGAATAATTTGGAGAACATGAAGAAACATCCAAAGGAAGAATCTCTGGCCAGATTCATCAGTCAAAAAACTCCACTTAAAGAACAATCTGAATGGGCGAGGGAACCCCAAAAGGAGGTCCTGGGGTCTGAATAGGAAGTCATAATCAGTTAGCTAGAGTGACATTGCCTGGATGAAGACAAATGTAGATGACAATTCTCAACAAAGGATGGGGCACTGAGGGTAAGAGAGGCTTCTGAAAAGCCCACGAAGGTGCCACATGAGAGGAAAAGCAATTTTTAGAAATCTATTATATCCAAAGGACTTCAGTTAGCAGAATATTACTCTTCTAGTTAAACGAGATGTCACCTAACTTTCATTGTTCTTTCATCTCTCCAGATAATATATAAGATAAAGGAATTAAAGAATAAGGTTTTAGGTAATAATCTAACTATCTTCCCCAGCTTGTCCTTATTATCCTCCTACCTGCCATTGCGCCTAGGTTTCCCACTCTCATTCAGGTCTGGGCTTAGGAAGGAAAATATTTACATTAGATGCAGTATTCCTTCTCTTATTAAACCAAACTTAAAAATTACCATGTAAGTGTAATTATTTATTATCATATTGTGTCTATAAAAGCTATGACAATTGTCTGAGATTTCCTTTAGTGTTAGGGGAAAAAAACTATCAAGTATAAAGACTAAGTTTAACAAGTTAGATGTCCAGTGAAAAATGTTTGCATTCTATCAAGTTCACATCATTCAAAAAACAAGTTACTTAATAAGACACATCCATATTCATCCATAGTAAAAAGGCATGCATTAATTAAGAAATTCATATGAGAACATTTTGCTTATTACACCTGTTAAAATTGCCTTTTAATGTTTTACAGTACAGATAGGCCCGGCATATGAACCTACTCCTCTAAGACATCCAACAAACCACCATGATAGGTAAATGTTAATACTTGATGTATAGATTCTCTGGGCTTCAGCCAGTACTTTAAATCTCAAAAAGCAGCCTGGAAAATTTTCTCATTTCATAAAATATTTGTATCATGACTCCCTATATATCAATTGATTATGTCCCCAAGTAACACCCCTTCACTCAATGCTGGAGTGAGGCAAGTGAGGTGCCTAGGGCACAAAATTTAAGGAGACATTCACTCTTAGGAGCCTGCCTCACTCTAGGCCAAGCTCTGCTACAGGATTCTTCTTGGACTCAGTGGGTACAACCTTTAATACCTAAGCTAAATCTTGCCAACAACCATGTGAGTGAACTTGAGAGTGGATTGTCCTGCCTCAGTAGAGCCTTTAGATGACTGCAATCCTGCAAACTCCTGAGATACTCTGAAGCAGACTCATCCATCTATGTTACTCTCATATGTATGATCTTCAGGAACTGGAAGATAATAAATAGTAGTTGTTTTGAGTTGTGAAATTTTAGAGTATTTTGTTACACAGCAATAGAGAAACACACACATGCTGTTGTCTTCTCTAGAGTCTAGAATTTTTCTTTTTCACAACCCATGACCTTTGGAAGCATGAACTTGTTGTGTCATGCTACAACCCAGAGATTTCCAAGACGTGCTCTGCTTCTCATATGTCAGAAGCAGAGCTTGGGATTTAATAGGCCACCTGTACTTTGGAGATGGGAAGAAAACTAGTTGTTGGTGCAGTGGGAAGTTCATATCAGTGATAGAGGCATAAAGAGAGAACTCCATAAAGCATACATCTAGTGGATAGACCAGAGAAAAACAAACACACAAACAATCTAGTCAACCTGTAGAGGCAAAAACATACTCTCTCTCTTTGAACACATTTTAAAGATAGGCTTCAAAGCCGTCCTACAGATAAAGTTTCAAGGAATATGCGAGTTCTCTCTCTCTTTTTCTCTCTCTGTCTCTCTTTCTCTCTGTTTCTGTCTCTACCTCTTTCTTCCTCTAATAGGTGATTTAAATATGTTGATGGAATAAGAAAAATGTAAATTTGACCAAATAGTTTTGAAAAAAACAAAATATATTTTTTTGAGAATTAATTTTTGAGAATTAATCATTTAATAATTGAAATATAAAATTCAATAGATGCTGAAATCAACACATTTAACTTAAAGAATTACTAAACTAGAAGACAGATATGAAAAAATAATACAGAATGCACAACTTAGACAACAACATCAAGAGTACATAATAGGCATTGAGTGAAGATATTAATACATATAGCTAAGAGTTCCAGGATGAGAGAAAGAAAAAAAATGGAGGCAAGGCAATATTTGAAGAGGTTGTAACTGATAATTTTCTACATTTGATGAAAAATATCAATCCATAGATTCAGAAATCCCAACAAATCCAGAGAAGGACAGATTCAAAGAAATTCACTCCCAACACCCTGTAGTGGAATTGCAGCGTTCCAGTGGCCAAAAAAGACAAAAATATGTTGGAAAGAAAAAATATGTTACCTAGAAAAAAAATGATGATTAGGCTGACAGCATACTTCCAAAGATCAATAGTAAGACTAAAGGATGAAGGAATCTTTTCTGAATGCAAAGCACTAAGAGAATATAGCTGTCAATCTAGAATTTTGCATTTGGGAAAATTATATGTAAAATATTGGAACCAAGTAAACAAACAAAACCATATATCACTAAGAGAATTACTAAAGAAGGTTAATCTAGAAAGAAGAAAAAGCGTCCCACATGCTCTGGGATGTAAGCAATGAATGAAGCAATGAATCTTATACGGCTAATCCATAGCCAATCTTTCATCTTTTTTCTTTCTAACAGATTTTTGTCATTTTTGGCCACTGGAATGCTGCAATTTCACTACAGGATGTTGGGAGTGAATTTCTTTGAATTTGTCTTTCTCTGGATTTGTTGGGATTTCTTTTTTGAGCATGGAAGAACTATACTCCCTTGACTCCTTGTGTTTAACCTGGTGCATGTGACCAGTTTTGGCAACGAAGGTTTTGAGGAATAACGATGTGAGTCATCTATGGGATGAAGCACTGAATTCCCATTTTAGAACTCTTTTTATTCCCTCTGTTCCTTTTTTTGTTTACCATGGACGCTACATGTTTCAGATGGTGAAGATATAGAAGGCTCACTTGATCAAGAGCATTCTCCCTGGAGGGTCTCCTGAATATGCACCAGACTTTTCATGAGTGAGATATAATGCTTTGTTGTAAGTTACTGAGGTTTTGGGATTTTTAGTACATCAGCATAACATAGCCTACACGTATTAATGAAATGAAGGGGAAAGAAAAAGGTTAACTTGTGAGTGGAAATAAACAACTACTGACTATATAAAATATTAATAATTATTTATAACTTGGGGGCTTACTATTAACAAAGCCAGAAGGAAATTCTTGCATCACAATAGCATATAAGTACAGAGAGGGTTTAATCAAGGTTGGAGAGTTCTAAGTTTCTTGTATTGTTTGAGGGAGAAATAAAGAAATATAGATTATTTTGGGTTTTGTTAAATTTAACATAAAATTTAATATTTCTAGAAAAACAATAAAAATAATCCTAGAATCTATAATTTTAATACCAGGGGACAAAAAATAATAGACTGAGAAAGAAATTAATGCAACTTGACCAGTGAAAATGAGGACATGATGGGAGAGGGCAGCAAAGAAAAAGAGGACCTATAGAGGACAAAATAAAATGATGAAAATGATCCAACCCCGACAGTAACATAGTCTTTGTATATGCTTAAACTCTTTAGTTAAAAAACAGAAATTGTCAGATTGTATTTTTTAATTGCCAATTTTTTTTGTTTTGTTTTTTAAATTCACTTCCATCATCTTTTTTTTTTTTTCTGGGAAAGAGTTACCCTGAGCTAACAGCTGTTGCCAATCTTCCTCTTTTTTTTTCCTCCCCAAAGCCCCAGTATGTAGTTGTATATTCTAGTTGTAGGTCCTTCTAATTCTTCTATGTGAACCGCCACCATAGATAGCGTGGCTATGGCTGACAGACAAGTGGTGCGGTTCCGTGACTGGGAATCAAACCCAGTCTGCCAAACCAGTGAGAGTGCCGCAGTTGAAATACTAAGCCATCAGGGCTGGCTCTAAATTCCCAACTTTACACTTTTATAAGAGGTATACTTAAAAAAACAAAGAGTTGAAAGACTAAAATGCATTTTGCATATATAAATGCCACATACATACAATTGTATATATATGTTATATTTATGGCAAGTACCAATCCAAATATGCTAAGTGGTGATATAAATATCAGGCAAAATACATTCTATGGCAAGGTAACAATGACAACATTATAAGAGTTTGATAATATTTGTAGAAAAAATTGCCTAATGTAAGTAGAAATTGACAAAACTATAATCAAAGGAAAACTTTAATAAACCTTTGGATAGATTTTCCAGATACCTCCCCTCAAAGAATAAACATAGAGAATTTGTGCAACATAATTAATACATGTACTCTAACTAAAATATAATAGAAAACGTCAATTGGGCCACATATTCTTTTCAAGCACACAGAAAAATTGTAGAATTAACAGCGTTTTTGGAAACATAAGCTCTCAACATTTTTCAAAATGCAAGTTTAATTCCTACTACTTTTCTGACCTTAAAATATTAACATAAAATCAATACCAAAATAAATATAATAATAATAATACAATAATATTCTCCTGACTAAAAAACCCATGATAAAAAACAGAAATGATAATGGGAATTTTAGAATACTTAGTACTGACTTATAACAAAACTACCACATATCAAAACAAGGAATAAAGCTAAAGAAGTACTAGAGAAAAATTTAGAGCCTTAAATGTTTATATTAGGTAAGAAGAAACACTGAAAATTAATTAGTAAGCATACAAATTAAGATATAAATATCATATTACGCCAAAGAAATAAATAATTTTATGAAATGGAAAATGTCTTGAAAAGATAAATCCTCACTAACTCAAAGGAAATAGACATTCTGAACCATTACAAATTAAATCTTTAGTTTCCAGTCCCTCCACAAATAAAACAATATGCCAAGAAGGTTTTTGAAGGAATTTCTATTAAGTATGCAGGGAATAAGTCCAATGTTACACAAATTTAGGAGATATTAAAGTAAGATATATACCAACTCACTTGTAAAAGAACATAAGATATTTTTGCTATCAAACACAGGAAAGAACAAGTAAAGAAAGGACAATTAAATTCCAATCTCACCCATAAAGAGGCAAGTCTTAAAAAAAATAATTTTAGCAGACAAAATCGGGTACTGAAAAAAAAATCATGGCCAAGAATGGTTTCTTCTTGGATAGTGAGGTTAGCTCCTTATTAGAACACTGATTAATGTAAATGTCCACATCAAAACATTAAATAGAAAAAAATGTATGAAGTATTTCAATGCATACAGGAATAGCTTTTGATAACAGCTAATAACATTTGGTATAAATGTCTTTGAAAACTAAGGTTAGACAAACAACTTGATAAAGAGCATCAAAACCTACAACAAAAAATATCCAATGGTAAAAAGTAAAAAGCATTTATTTTAGTATCAGGAACAGAAAAATATAAGTAACTATTCACTACTTCACTCAACACTGTACAAAAATTACATATCATAAGTTAAGAGCTAAAAGCAGTGCAGTGTATAAGGATTGAAAGGAAAGAAGCCAAAGTGTCATTATTTGTCTGATATGATGTATCTAGAAATCCTTAAAATATATAAAGAAAAGAGATAAGAGCTAATGAGTTAGTATAGCAAAATTTATAGAATAAAACCAATGTTAAAAGTAGTTTACTGCATTTCAATACACAAGCAACAATTAAATGTTTTATTTAAAAATGTAATGTACATAATTACAAAAATATAATACAGATCAAAATAAATGTAAAAAAAGATGAACATGACTTTTAAGGAGAAAAATGTATTATCTCCATTGAAAAATATTAAATAAGAACATAAAAGTTGTACTGATATTCATAAGTATAAAAGTTTCATGATTAAAATATATCAATTCTGAAAAAAAAAGTGTATAGATTCAATGCAATGACACTATCATTATGGAGAATTTTTTTCGTACATTGATAAGTTAATTCTATAAATTATATGGACAAGAAAAGAACAAAAGAACACTTCTTAAATAGGAAATTGTTTGAGAGGATATGACTTATAAGGCTTATTTGAAAATTGTAGTAATTAAGATAATGTGCAATTGAATGGGTAGAGACAATTAACCAAAGGAGTTTTAAGAACAGACAAGAAAGAGACACACATATATGAAAATCTGATATTTGATACATGGGACATTACAATTCAGCAAGGGAAAGTATGGATTTTACAATAAATGTTGCTGAAACTGTTAATATAAGTAACAAAAAAGAGAGAAATTGAATGTTCCTCACAAAGTAAAAAAGACAAGTAAAAATCAATTCAAAATCAATTTCAAGAACATTAAGAATTTAAATGTAAAATAAAAGCTATAAAACTTTTTAAAATATAATGAAGGAAGAAAGGATGATGTTTTAAAGTCTCATGATAGGGAAAATTTTAAAATAAGATACAAAAAGTATAAACCACAAAGGAAGAGATGGATGAATCTGACTACGTTAATAATGAAACTTACAGTTTATCAAAAGACACATAAAGAAAGTGAAAAGAAATGTTGAGTGAAAAGAAAGTGAGAGAACTATTAGAAATATATAACTAAAAGGATTAGTTTTTTAAATATGTGAATAATTTCTATCAGTCATTGAAATAGATAATCCAATATGCCAAAAACATGAATTGGCACTGCCCAGAAAAGGAAACAAGAATAATGCATAAACACAAGCAAAGATGTTTAAGATCATTAATAGTCAGGGAAATGCAAAATAAAATTAAAAATATAATTTTAATGATTCTATCTACCATATGGAAATAAGTATTGGCAAGAATATGGAGCAATATTGGAGAATATGGAGAATTCTCAATTTATAAACCTACTTCTGGTATCAATTGATACAAAACTTTTGTAAAATCATTTGGTATTACCTACTAAAACTGAATACATGTATACTCAAGGAGCAGTAATTTCACTCCTCAGTATATTCCCTATATAAATATGAATTCCCTATACACACACCTTACAGAAATCCGCAGCGGATAGGACAAAATCATCAATGTCAGCATTGTTGATATAGTGAAATAAATTAAAACAACATATGGGCCGGCCCTGTGGCTTGGTGGTTAAGTGCGCGCGCTGCGATGCTGGTGGCCCGGGTTCGGATCCCGGGTGCGCATCGAGGCACCACTTCTCCGTTCATCCTGAGGCCGAGTCCCGCATACAGCAACTAGAAGGATGTGCAGCTACGACATACAACTATCCACTGGGGCTTTGGGGGGAAAAAAATAAAATAAATAAAATCTTAAAAAAAAAAAAAATAAATAAATAAATTAATTAATTAATTAATTAAAACAACATAAATGTTCATCAAGAAGAAAATGACTAAATACTGGTACCATGTTCATATAGCTAAATACCACATGATGATGAAAGTGAAAGTGTAAATAAATGTTAGAGGAGTATATGCATAAATTCATTTATATAATATTTAACATAGGCAAAACTAAATATATATTCAGATGTGTTTATGTATATCATATACTGATATCGTTTGTAATATCATATCATAATATATATAGATATGGTAAAACAGTGCTAACAGCCGGTTTTCCTCAGTGTGACAATATCAGTTGTTAAAATGTTGAAATACTTCCATACTGTTTGATAAGCAGCCATTGTCTTGCTCACCACTGGTGTTCCCCACCCCAACCACGCCAATTGCCCAGAATGCTCTCTCCCCTATCCTAGGACTGTCTGGATGTCTTCACTATTAACTTACCACTTCTCACCGGAGGCTGATTTGCAGTGAAGCAAATGAAATTTATGCTTCATGGTCCTTTACTTGCACGGCCCCTTCCTGGTTTCCAGTTTGTATTTCCATTGAAAGAGATCCTCCCCACTGCTTCATCCCAAATTGTACTAGCTCCAGTCCCCATAATATTTGAACACAACCGAGCCTGGCACAAAAGAGGCCTCCAGGACCCTACTCCAGTGCTACCCAACAGCATCCATTCTGGCTGTTCAGTGCTTGATTTTAAATATTTTGAGGGTCAGCCATATGTCAAAAATTAAAAACAAAGGAATAATAACACCAAAGTCAATGTAATAATTACCCCTGGGAAGAAGGGAGGGGGATTGAATTCAGGAGGGATTGCAGGTTCTTCAGAAGTTCAGATAATATTCTATGTCTTTATATAAATTGTTGGCATATTAGCATTTGTTTTAGTACTCTTTAAATTATGTATGTACATACTGTCTTTTGTATAGTATATTTCAAGATTAAAAATACACATATAAAAATTGAAGGCAAGGTTGAAAACCTCATAAAAATTAAGCAGACAAGACATGTCTGGAGAAATATTTGGGCATGAATATATGAGTTGGAACTGCTTATAATAAATGAATTATAAAAATGCCAAATCATCTATGGATGGGGAAAATCTTTTGTTTTCAATAAGATATTCCTGTTTCTGATGAATATAGTCACCTACCCTACTTATAAGTAAGGCATTTTTAAACTGTTACGACTTAGTTTTGGTCTGTGCAAAGGGAGATTTCCGTAAGCAAGACAACCTAAGTCACTTCTTAAAAATACAAATTCTAGACTAGTCCCAAGGCCAAATGTATGAGAATATCTGGATTGGCCACACAGAAATCAATATTTGACAAGATTTCTATCTGATTCTGATGGACACTCAGGTTTTAGAGTGAGTCTGTGTTATTTTTGTGGAAGACTAAATTTATTTTCTTCCCTATTACATCATTATACTACTTCCAATTTATTTATATAATAGTATGTTCTGGCCCGAATATAGTTATAATTTAATCCAAAGAACTGACAGTGAAGATGTTTTTCATCTTTCTTTAAATAAGTAGCCATTATGTAAACTCTAAAATGGATTAAAATTATTATATATTGGCCATCGTATAATGCTACTATATTTTTAGGTTTCTGAACTCTTTAGAGAATATTAAGATTACAATAAAACATCTAGCTGTAGTCATATTATTCTAACTTTTAAAAATTTTATACTGTATTTTGCTGCATATTATTTACACAGCAGCATTGAAATTGATGATGCACTTGTTTTATTTCAACAAAATCTTCTAAATGAAAATAATGCATAATAAAAATATTATGTAAAGTAATTGCCTCCAAAATTAGTCATTATTGCCTTTATCACATTACATGCATCAGAAGCCGTGATCATCTCGATTTTCATTACAGAAATATATTCGGTTTATACCTTAACATTATTCTGATTACACAAAGTCCCATTAAAATTAGTAATGAGCAAAACTGAAAAGGTACGAATATTCAAGCTGTATGCATGTGGTAGCTTTCTTTAATGGAAATGTATTCAAAATGTGTAGCTCTTTAGCCTGGGAGGTTTGTAAACATGTTCTGATTTGGGGACTAGTATTTTTCTGTTTCCATTTGGCTTGAGAGACTTGGCTGATATTTTACGTAAAACTGGATTATTGCTCTATAAGAAATTACAGTAGATGCTAAGGGAAGATAGGAGGGACATATATGTTGATTTCTCTCATTGTTTCCAAAAATTTTAAGCCACCAGCCATATAGGAACTATAGATGGATAGATTTAAGAATTATGTGTACTGCTCTGCTATTTTCTGAGAACTCTAGAAATTTCTAAGAAAATGGGTGTCTAATCAGAAATGTGATTAAATGACACTTTGTGTCTCACATAATATATAGTATGTGCTTCTGGCTCTTGAGAGGTAGGGATTTTCAGAAATGAGAGCCAAATCAGTATTAAGCACCTTTCACATTTAGAGAAATTGGGCTAATGACAGAAAGAAGGCAACAAACAAAACATTATCAAGTGAATAATTGATAGACGGATGAATGATTTAATCTAGTTGTTTAAAATTATAACCAAGTGTTATCATGAATCCCTTATCAAATGGCCCAATTCTGGAAAACATTTATATATAATATAAATATAAATATAATAATTATATATAATTTATATATAATATAATATAAATACATATAAATGTTTTCCAGAATTCTATATAAATACATAATAAATTTATTAATAAATTAATAAAACATTTATAAATGAATATATATAGTTCCAGGTTTTCACTCATATTAATGACATTCCATTACATACCATGTCAAATTTGAAGAGAAATTAAGATGATTTTAGCTCTTTATATAAATTATGTTTAAAGAAAAACAATGATGATTTTATACCAATATAAAAGAGCAGAACTATATCTTTGAATTTAAAAATATCTTGAATATACATATTTGTAGTTTATTATATTTGCATATTTTTTTTAGATAATGAGGTGAATGGCTCAAGCCATAACCTTGGTGTATGTCTTACTAGAGTGCCACAGTATTGTGCTTGACCTAGCACATTTCCTCTGAAATACAATAGATAGTGAATAATAGTTTGCAAAATGAATAAATAGACAAGCACATGCTAAGTACACTGTACCTTTAGAAAATGTTTTAGCCTAATTCTCCAAGATCAATTAGATAGACTGTTTACAAGTTTATCTTCAATCAATTAACTTGCAAATGGACTAGGGGATTTGTGCCTGTTAAACTGCAGAGATAACTGCTAATTGAATCAGACGTCAAACGTGGTTTAATACGTGAATATTATGATAGATGAGCTCACCAGTTTGACATACAAACTATCAAACCAACAGCCACATCATAACTGAGTAGTCATCTATGTACATAGCTATATATTTATTTACTTTACAAAACGCTTTCATCTATTATCCCACCTTTTCAAAATAAGGAACCCAAAGTTAAGCAATTATCGCTTGGGCTATATCAAATCCATAAGAATTAGCAGGATCAGAACCAGGAATTCAGGTTTCTATCTTAACTCCAATGTGCTTTTTACTACATGATAACTTATTAAATATAGTTTTAGACATAGATAATAAAGCCATACACATACTGATATACACACAGATACATATCAATAGAATTACATTTAAATACTATGATACTAAACTTTCCACATTTAAAATCATAATAATAAAAGTTTAAGTAAATCTAACACTACTATTTTCTCCATTTTACTTTTTAACTATAAAGTAATCTTATTACACAGTCCAATATTTGAAGATATTTTAATTGATTGAATTATGGCTTCCAGTAGAGTATATTTTCTTCCCCAGATCAAATAGAACAATAAAATCATTCTACTCAATATTGATAATGCTGACTTCATTTCTGAGTGGTCTATTCTGATTAATGTCACAAGTTTTTGGTTTGTCAGAATATAGGGCTAATAGCAAAGAGGAAATGACAAATACAAGGAAAGTTAGCAAAAAATCACAATACTTTGCTTAAAATGAGGGAAGATATAGGAAACTATGATAGCTGATTTCAAACATTTTAAGAACATTCATGTGAAAGAATAGGAATTTGTTCTGTCTGTCATCAGATTGCAGCATTGAGATAGGTGGTTAGATTCCATGAAATGCCATCTCTTTTGCCTGAGGAAGGTTCATTTAGAGTTTTGGACATTAAAGTACTCAGGCCATATAAGCAGATCCTTATGCCCAAGAGGAAGTTGAATCTTCATTTCTGCAGTTACGCTTGATGAACATGCTAGAATGCTGTACTTTGTTCTCTGCAGAGATTTGGACTAAGTGGGAGGATTTGATTTCTTAGAAAGATTTATAAAACTAATTTCCTAGGACAAGATGTTTCATTAAAACCTGAGAATTCTTGTTGCAGAAACTGAATTCAGAATGCAAAATACTTGTCAGGGGTAACACCTTATGAAAGTTAAAGGGAGAAAACATGATTCAGTGGGGGGGAGCTATTAGACCAGGATGCTGACCTGACAGTTTCTGCCAGCCCAATGAGAAGCTCCAGAGCAAAGACTGGCCTTTTTAGAAGTGTCTCATGTTTTGTGGAAATGGCTAGGTCCCTGAATGACTTTCTCACTTCTTCTCTGGGAACTACTCTAAGAAAAATGTGTCATTGGCACCATCACCTTCCTTAGCTCTTCTGCTGGAGCCACCCTGAGAAATGCATGACCTTGTCTTGAGAGCTGAAGCAAACCCTGAAGAACCAGCAGCTGGCAGCCATCAGCTAGCCATATTCCTCAGCGCTGGGCCGGATTCCTTTCTTGAAGGGGTCCTGAGAGCACATGTCTGTGCCTGCCACACCGTCCCCCAACCTGCTCCTATGACACCTTCCACTTTGCAAAAACGGGCAGTCACACAGGGTAAAAAACTTGAGTGGTTACTCACTCCTCTCTTTAACATCCCCTGTGTGATCTCTGAGTTTTTCCTATTGGTTCTTCCTTCAGACTCTGTCTGTGTCTCACCACCTCCATACCTATCACCCCTGTTCAAGCCCTCATCATCTTTCTTCCTGGACTATTGTGATAGCCTCCTCACTAGTCTTACTGATTACAAGCTTGTCCCCTACAGTCTAGTCTCTGCACAGTATGTCATTTCTCCCTCTTGTTCTCAAATCTTGCTGTTTATGTCCCTAAGTCATATCATATCCTTCAGATACTCAGACTATTTAATGATTTCCCCTCATACTCTAAGTAGAACAGTAGAACATCATCTAGTCCTCTCGTTATTGTTATTATTTACCTTTATTGTGACCTCTAACCCTCCACTTATTCTGTTCCAACCTTAGTATTCCTTAAATATGCCAGGCACCCTTCTTCCTCAGGGCCTGAACTTGCTATTCCCTCTTCCTTCCAGATATATTCAAGTCTTTGATAAAGTGCCACCTTTTCAGAAAGATATTCTCTGACAACTCTATGAAAAGTGCAATCCAAACCATAACTCCAAGTTGAAACATGGCACTACAATTTCTCTGTTTCTGCTTTATTTTTCTTCATAGCACCTGTCAATAATTGTTAATTACTATATCTCCAGGGCCGGGATAGATCCTGGCATTTTGTATGTTTTCCAATGAGTTTTTGTTGGATGAATGAACTACCAAAAACTATTCTTTTCCTACTTTCAATCTTTCATGGTAATAAGAATTGAGTGTTTATACATTATTTTATCTATTTAGCAGCGAGAGACTGGGTCAGGCCTGGATCCAAAAATAGCCAGAAGGTTATTAGGAACAAAAACAACAACATAAAAGAGGTCCATAACATAAGAAATGTAACTCAAAGTAATATTTATTAAATGCCTACTCTGTGACAGGCAATGTCAATTATTTAATTCTGTAACTCTCACTATCCCCTTAAATAGGTATTGATATCATCTGGTTAACTGATAGAAATAGGTGTAGAGAAGTAAAGTACCTAACTAGGTTTCAGTTTACATGGAGAAGTAGAGATTATCATTCCCAAACGTTTATTATTCTGACTGCATTATGGGAATTAAATACAATAATCAATTGTCAGGAATCATGCAATAACTTCATAAATTTCACCAGAAAATTCTTTATTAATTTCCTGGTCTGTTGTGGACCTCCCACAAATCCACATGATTTCTCTCCAAGCCTTGATTTAAAGACACGACTCAGTCTTTAACATTTTATTTAACTCTGTGACCTCAGAATTTTCCACAAAATAGCAACATTTAATTCATTCATTTACAAATCTATCCATCCATCCATCAATTAATTCATTTACGTATTTATTCATTTATTAGATATTTTCTAATTATTGGGCAATTCTCTGATGGTTCATTTGCAAGTAACAAAGTTTCTGTCTTCATGGGATTTGAATCAATATAATCATTTTATATAAACTAAGTGACATCAGTATTAAAAATAAAATTTTAGGATCGATGGGTACAGATAATCGTGAGGATCTAGTCTGATTTAGAGATTAAAATATATACATAAACCCCCACATACACACAAACCAAGCAACAACAATAACATTTCCTAAGATTGTGGTGTTTAAAACAGAGTCTTGATAGAGCAAATGAAGAGGAATTTAAGAGTATTCCAGTCCAAAGGAATAATATGCATGAAGGGCCAGAGTCAAGAAAAAATAGGGCATATTTAAGGGACTGTATTATGCTCAGCCTCGCTTTCTAAGCTAAGTGTATCTTATCCTGAGAGAAATATAAATCCATTAAAATATTTTAAGTAGAGGACTGAAGTTATCAGAATTGTGTTACTGAGGAATTACTCTTACGGTAATGTGGAAGAAGGATTGGAGGGGAGCATCTGCTGATATTGTTTCCCATGCCCTGATAGTTGACTGAAACTATTCTCACTAAGGTTACCAATGACCTGCATATTGCTAAATATAGTTTATATTTCTCATTCCTTATCTTGCTTGACTTCCCCTTATCACTCAATACTTATATAGTAATGGAAAGTAACCATCAGGACAGAAAGGTTAAAAATTCATGTGAGATACAGAATAAAAATAGACAATATTCTAAATGAGGCATACTGGGATGGGTTTGAACCCAGTTAGCAAGACTTATCTTCAATACAAGTAAGAATGCCTGTATAATGGGAGAAAAACAGCTTTAAAAAATGTATATTTGATTTGAATCCGTCATTTTGGAGAGTGGCATTGAAAGTTGATTATTGAACCATGTGTAGGTAACCCTAATTGGATTACCAGGCAGTACTGGACCATGAATTTATACTGACACAAATCTCGGTTATCATGTCATTTCTTCCCATAGATCTCAGCTAACAGGTGCAAGAGCCAAGTCCTGGCCGTTGGAGTTCAGACCGCATTCTGTTTTTGACAGGTGCAAAGGAGGGAAGAAAAGGTAAGAGTCTGGTGTACTGACAGAAGGGTGTCTGAAGTTTGGGCCATAAGCTTCTAATAAAGTGAAGAAATATTGATTAGAGTTAAATGGATAATTATTAAATGATAACTGTCGTCCTAAGTTACCACATTTACGTACAACAAAGTGAGGTTGATATTTCGTCAAGTATGTAAGTTTCAACTTTTTCTTTGAAAGCAAGGTTATTTAAGTAAATTGCTGGAGTTGTCTAGATTAAGCATGTGCTTAACCTATGTCATTCTAGAATTTTTCAGGCCTCATGGGCTGCATTCAGCTCACATACCTGTTTTTATTGGGTTAGCAGAATGTTTAAAAAAAAAGTGTTCCAATGTCTATAGCCCCAATGCCTCACCAGAACTATTTTTTTTACGCCAGCCTCTTTATCTATAAATAAAATTACCTAGACTCTAATGGTGTTTGAGTTTATAACTCAAAAGAAAACAAGCATGCATGTAAAACGTGAAATATAAAGGCAAAATATCAAAATAAAGTATTTTCATTAAGTATCATTATTCCTATAGCTCATGTTCTCGTGAGACAGATTTTCAGACAAACATAAAGTATCGTTAAACGCAGCATTTTCTTAAATTTTGTTATAAACTAAGAAAAATGCAAATGTAACTATTCCTTAGGCAAAAGTAACCAATCACTAGGGCGTGCTCTCAAGGATTTTGAGATCTTTCAATGACAAAGTGAGAAATACAAATATCATAGCTGCTTAGTGTAAGTATGCCTCCATGTTATATATTTGTCTTCTGCACCCACTCCAAACCTCACACTTCATTCACACTACCCTATATACTTCGAATAGCATTCTGATTAATGTTGACTCTTTTCTGTCTATCTCAAGTCATTTTTTTTCTTTTTTCTTTACTCATTCTCAAGCCCATCTGTTTAGTGGCAAACCCACCTGCTTCAAGTGCAGCTTTGTCTTTTTTTTTTCCTTAACAATTTCGATAGCTGCCGATAAAAACTCTCTCCATCGGAATTGTGAACTCATTTGAGTGAGAATGCTAATGTGCTTGACGTGTTTTCCTTCCTACACATGTCGATATGAAAGCCAGACACTCATAATGTTAGGAGTAATAATATAATTGAGAATATTAAACAAAAGAATTATCTTCTCAAACCAGGTGACATGCGTAAAACTCTGAGATGTACATTTCTGATTTGCAGCTTCGTGCAGAAAAATATCTGAAGACATAGTACTGCACATATATTAAATATTGGTTTTACATAGCTCACCTAAAGGCTAAGGATAAAATTTCCACTTTCCTCTAATGATAATAACTTTTAAAATATTTTAGAGGATAATTTTAAAAATCAATATTTACAATGTACATTTTTGATTGTGTTATAGATACCAAAGTATTGAATTACAATGTTTCCACTTTCTGTTTGATATATGCTTTTTCTGTTAGAACCATGAAAAATCGATCATCCTTATGAAGGCTGACTTTTTTTTCCTCAACGTCATTAAAAATAGTAACTCTACCTTCCTGAACACATACACACACACTTTTTATTGACTACCAAAAGAAAAGTGACATAGGTTTTATTTTTAAAATAATAAAATTGCCAGGGCCCTTTATTGTTGAAACATATTACTTTAGAAGACTGATGCTTCTTAACAGTGACTTTGTGGTTGATTATAAGGTAGCAGTGCCATTTAAAAGTGATTATTACACTGTCCCATTGTTTTGTGTTTATTATATAGTAGAAGTCTCTAGTATACCTTGAAATTTCTATCTTACAACTGTCTGGAATAAGATGTTTTCTTTTGTAAGCCCCATACAATTGTGTTCTCAGGATGACCAGATATAAAACATACTTATTAATTCACAATAAATATAATACATAGATAACTTCACATTTTTTCAGAGGTAGTCTGTGAAAAGGAGGCTTCAGTGACAGATTCACTTCACACAAATATTATTCTTTGCCTCTGCTGTGTTCAAATAGACTTTTGTGCTTCTAAGGTAGCACTTATTCTATTTCTTGTATTAGGGGTATATGTGCATTTATCCACATTTTAAAGTATATTTGAAGAACTTAGAGGCAAGAGATAAATTTATTTTCATCTTGGCATATGTTATATCATCTAACAGAATATTTTTGTCTGTCAATTCATTTTATTGAAGTAAATACTTAAGAATACATTAAGCATCCCATTTTTTAAGAATCTAATGTGGATTTAAGAAGTTAATTTTAACATAATTTATGTTGAAGATTTCTTTTTTTTTTTAAAGGAGGGTTTTTATTTATTGTAATGATATTCAACTCAGACTCTTTTTTTGTGTGTGTGAGGAAGATCGGCCCTGAGCTAACATCTGTTGCCAATCCTCCTCTTTTTGCTGAGGAAGATTGGCCCTGAGCTTACATCCATGCCCATCTTCCCCCACTTTATGTGGGATGCTGCCACAGCATGGCTGACAAGTGGTTCGTCGGTGCATGCGCGGGATCTGAACCTGCAAACCCCGGGCCGCTGCAGTGGAGTGTGTGCGCTTAACCGCTAAGCCACCCAGCTGGCCCCTAAAAGTTTTTTTTTTCCTATAGCAGTTGTAGTAGTACAATACATTACCTTTCAAATTTAAAATAGGTATAATTATTATGGAAAATATATTGATCACTATGATAAGCATAAGACAATATCATATATTAAAATATATATTTGTATATATTAAAATAATATATAAATTATCATATTTTTGCTTAAGAATTATTTAATGTGCTATCCAAATCTTAGCTATTTAAGAATTTTTCTATTAAAAGAACCATTTATAGAAACGTGCATTTAGCTTACGGCAAAATTCTGAAGCTCTCCTGGTGAGAAGTGCTTAGATATGAACTGTGAAATGAAAAGAAAACTATACTCATTTGCCTTAGCCCATAACGTGAGAGTTCAAAAGGAAAGAAGCACTTCTCACCGAGAATAAACTGTGAAATGCATTGGAGGCTATTGGAGGCTGTACTGGGAGATTGTAGGAGCAAGAACAGAGCCTCACAACTATTAGTGGTTAATTCAAAAGTGACTTAAATCGGCGGTGACTAAATGGCATTAACATCACATCAGCAAAGTGAACTGCAAGGAACTGCAAACCATCCTCGATTTTCCTATGGAAAATGATTTCTGCTTAAAAATTAAGTATATAAAAGTCCTCATTATAGTAGTTGTTGCCCCAGAAATAAGTTAAAAGAAGCCTTGCTTATTTTTTTCCTGCTTAGAGTACCGTGACAATCACAAAGTCATCAGTTCAAAAGACAACCTGGGATCAGATAAGAAAACTATGCACTGAAGCAAAGTAAGGGTTACAACTTGCTCCAACTCTCAGTCAAGCATAAGAAACTAACAACCATGGAGTATATAGATCATATTTGACTCAATTATTGAAGCTGAAAAAATCTATCAATTTCTATTTCATGAATTCAAAACAATACCCCTAAGACTATAAGCGATCCTTTAAATTTGTAGTGACAAGATATCAATGAAGATATTTGAAATTTCCATTCTTTATTTCAAAATGGTCACGTATATGCAATTCCATATGGTTCACCCTAAATACATATAGCTTTACAGAATTTCAGCTGCAGACGCTCACGTAAATGTGAAGAAAAATATTCCATTTTTCAGCATACTGATGTATGAAAATGTTATTCACAAAATAAACCACAAATAAATGGACAAATTAAATACTGTAAATATTTGTTAGATTTCTTCAATGAAGTAAGTGGGTTATATTTTAACGTTGAATAAAATAATCATGAATCTTGTCAGTAAAATGGTGCATGTGACTGTGCCCCTTGATAAAATTAGTCACTTTTTGTCTAATTCAATGTGGTGATTTCTAGGTTCTTGTTTGCTCATTCCTAAATATGAAAATCCACATCATTTAGTTACTCACAAGGGATCACATGTCAATGTTTCAGAACCTTACCCAAATGTCAATTAATTCTCAACATCAGCATATCTTCCCCTTGGAAGATTTTACTATTTGAGCATTACTCAGAACATTGCAATTTTTTGCTTTTTTCTTCTTTCTTTAAATAATTATGAATGTAGTTTAATACATTTTATTAGTAAATCCAAAATAGAAAGAATGAGTAGAAGTAAAAAAGAAAAGTAGTTGGTTCTCTGTGTATGTAGGAGTCTTGTATAAATTGTATACAAGACTCAAATTGTATTTGAGTATACAATTTGTATAAATTACTCAAATGTAATTTATCCGATAATAATTATTGAGTGCCCGATATGTGGCTAGACTGCAAGTTGCTGAGGATATAGGAGAAAAAGAGATAAAGTCCCTTCCTCCATGGATCGTGTATATAGTTAAAACAAGAGCCAAAATTTTCCATTGGTCACACTTATCAAAATATCCTTAGCCCCATTATTAAGGAGGAAAATTTAAAAGTCAAAACAAAAGAAAAATCAATTATCTCTTTTGCCTATAGACAATTCCCTTAAGTAGATTAATTCACAAATCAAAATTGGGGACATGCTTTCATAAGACAACATTGTTGGGATTTAAAATATGACATTTTTATATGATTTGACATTTATCAAATCTGAGGAAGAGAAGTATATTCTACAGCTAGTCTTTAAACCTGCATTTTCAAGTTAATACAGTCATTAGAATGTTAAATCTACCAGAAGAGTAGATTTGTTCTGAGAGTATTTATACATCTCTGCCGTGAAGTGCATCTTTAGTCTAGAAACTGAATGAATCAAAGATGCTCATATTACCTCTAGATCCAGACTCAGGAGCTACTCGCCATTATAGGTTATTAAATGGCTTCCTGTGGGAAGCATTATGCTGCATAAGTCTGGGCAACCTGGAAAATCCCTAGAGATGTTCACATATAAATAGCTTGTTTTCAACTGAAAAGCAAAATAATTCCAGTGGAAAATGTTACCATTTATGTTCAGGGAAAAGGGTGGGCAGACCCTTAAATTGCAGAACTTTAATGCCAGCTAAATGTTTGGTAAATTAAGCAAAAGAGGAGCTGAAAATTAATTTAACTTTGAAATCCATATGCAATAGATTTATATGATACTGATTGGTAGTAAATATATGAATGGAAACCTTACTAAAAATCTGCCATGTGCCTAGAACAGTGCTGTTACCTTTCCAATCATTGCTGCCAGTTTGAAGCAAGAGAGAGGAAGTCTTAATATGTGGTTATGTACATTATCATCATAAACATTATCATCATCTTCATTGTTATCATCATCATCCTCATTCTCATCCTTATTTTCATCGTCAACAAAGCTGGTTACCAAGCATTGTTTTAATAACCATATGTATATTAACTCAGACTCACAAATGAGAAATTCGATTTTTATAGAAGTGGAAATGGCATTTTAAATAACTTACCCAAGGTCACACAGCTGGTAAATGGCAGTTGGGGTTTGAACCTGTGTTATCCAGTTCCATAGTTCATTTCTCACGTTATAAAAATAATCTCATCATAAGTTTAAACTTAACTTTTGGAAGAATATCTTTTCTAGGTTTCTCATACGTGGTGGAATGATTAAAAAGAGACTCAGGAGACTAATTTTTCACATAGTTAGATTGTATTGCAGCTGCTATTTTAAAAGTTGTGGTTCAGAGACAAAGGTGCTCTTAAACATGGAGAGACAGTTAATTAGCAGTGAAAGCAGAATGTTGTAATTATTACATTGGTAGTCCCCAGTGAACCAAACCCTGTATTCATGCCTTGTGAAGTCCCCTCTCACCCTGACTCTAGGCTTGACCAGGTGACTTCCTTTAGATGATTTAACAATACTAAGCGTTACACGAGCAGAAGCTTGATGAACACTTGCAAACTGGGCTTGCTCTCTTGTATTAGAGTCACTGTGTAAAGCAGCCCTAACTCTCTACACGCTGAGAATATGTGAGGAGAGAGAGACGTGAGTGAGGTCTGTTTGGGTTTTCCAACCTAGCCAAGTCCACCATCTGAATGCAGCCAAATGACCCCAATCACCTCCACATGGAGCAGAACTACCCAGCTGATCCCAGTGTATAACAATACACAAACATAAAGACACATATATATAGTTTTATATATATGTGTGTTTGTGTATATTGTGTATATATACATGCACACATGTATTTTATTGCCTAGGATATATATAAAATGCAATCTTAGTTTAATTAATAATGAATTAATATAATTAATATAACGAAATTTATATATTTTTAAGTTTTTTATTCCAATCTGATATCTTTGTTTTTTATTGATTAGTTCAACTCATTTATATTTATTGTAACATGAAATTCTATCTTCTTTTCTATTTTCAATTTACTTTTAAAAAATTTTCTCCTTTTTTTCTGCTTTCAATTTTTTAAAGTGATTTCTTCTGTTGCTTATATCTGTGTCATAATTATTCTAAAGCTGAAGACTTGAGCGCATGTTTACACATCCCTATTGATTTCTTTATAAAGGCAAGTAATTTAGGGGCCGGCCCCGTGGCTTAGTGGTTAAGTGCGTGCACTCCGCTGCTGGCGGCCCGGGCGAGCACTGACGCACCACTTGTCCAGCCATGCTGAGGCCGTGTCCCACATACAGCAACTAGAAGGATGTGCAGCTATGACATACGACTATCTACTGGGGCTTTGGGGGAAAAAAAAAATGAATAAATAAAATTATTAAAAAAAAGACAAGTAATTTAATTATTTTTACCCCTTTGGCCTCCTCTTATACTCTCCTCTTCATATTAATGTTATTTAGAATTTTAATTTTGTATTATTATGGATATACTTTTTTCCCTTTGATCTTAGTTTTTCACTCTATAGACATCAATATCATTTTCCAAGGTTTTTGGTTACTCTTATCTCTCGTATTTCTTAAGCTTATCTCCTCTATTTGTATTTCTTCTTATTTAATGTATACTCTAAAAGCATTGTCAATACGAATTATTTGTTGATTATTTTTCAGCATCAGAATTCTAGATTGAATATTCATTTCACTCGTTATTTTAAAAAATATTCTGTTTGCTTCTTGCTTCCAGTGTTGTTTTTAAGAGCACTGATACGTTTCTTCTTTGTAGGAACATAACTTTCCTATTTAATACCTTTTGAATTTTTTCTTTCCTTTGGTAATTTTGAATTTCATTTTAACGTATCTAGGTATGAGTATGTTCATTTATTTTTTTGGGGGGCACTCTATAAGATGTTCTGTCAATCAATGTTTTATCATTTTTCTTTAATTCTGGGAAATTTATTGCTATCATTTTGTCACATGCTTATTACTTTCCATTTTAGTTTCTCCATCATTCTGTTAATGCTATTATCTTATTTTATCTTATCCTTCACATCTAAAACTTGTCATTTCCTTTTCCCATAATTTTATGCTTTCCTATCAACTTCTGACAGAGTCCCTCAAGCTGATCTCTAAATGACTAACTTGTTAAAATTATGCTTGTTGGTGGTGGAAGTGTTCTTGTTTCATATTCTCCATGTCTTTCTTGTCTCAAGAATATTTTCAATTTTGGACCTACTTCTTCCAATAATTTCCCTTCAGATTGTACATATTTTTCAGTGTTTTTTTGGTTTTGAGGGGGGTCATTTTTTATAGTCGTTGTGCTCCTTGGGTTCGTGTATTTTAGCTACTGAGCTCATGCTTCTATTCAGCCTGGGAAGTGCACTGTGGGAGGGAAAAGCCAGGCCTTAGTTGTGTCAGTCAACTCGCTTCAATGCAAGGGGAGCAGATGAGCCTCAGGACAGAGTTCAAACCTCTTACCACCACTCTGCCAGGCAGCACTGGATTCTAGAGATTTACCTAGGCTCTAATTCTCCGCTTTGGAATGTTGGATAGTAAGTGTGTGGAGAAGTGAATGCTAGAAGGTATCCTTACTTCAGCAAATTTAGCTTCTACCCGCTTCAGGTAATTGGAGAAGAAGCAGGAAGAGAATTTGAAATGTGTTTCGTTTACTTATTCTCTTGTTACTGCATTGGTCCCTTCCCTCCCAAGTTACATCAGTTCGTAATATCCTGCAGAAGTCCCACAGATTTCTCCCTTTGACTGTAGTTGTTGTTACATCTTTATATTAAATATGTAAGTATCTTTTGTTTCTAAAATTTATCCAGGGTTGATTTTGGGAAAGAGAGTTAGTAGTTTCTGATAATCCTCCATTTTGGCAGAATTATGATACCTTTATGCATTTTTAGATTATGAAAATAGTCCTCTGGGCATCTTCAATATCCTCAAATACTAAAATGTAAACTCACTAGATACATACTTATAGTTATGTCATACTATTTTTTTTCCATCTATAAACAATTTCTGTGTGTTTTAAAAGATTACCATTAATAATAAATATAAAATTAATTTTGTTAAACTATAGTAGAATATAACTTGAGTAATTTATTGTAAATATTTTTATTATTTTGAATAAAAGTAGCTCTATTTTGTTGGAACTTTCTACTATGCATGTATGCTATATGTACATTTATGAAAATAACAGTTTGTGGCTTTTATTTTATATTCAACAATATTTCTATTAATCTGATTTTAAATTTCCAAATTTTTTTCAGAAATAATCTGTTATTTTAGTCTTCTTGTTTTCATGAGGGAATATTATTTTTCTTATATGACTCTATGCAGTCATTACACATTTTGACTACTTAGAGGGTCAGTGATTAAATGGAGATTTTATTCAATTTTAAAATATATAATTGGGAATCCATTTCATTCAATTTCCATGGATTATTTACATAATTAAACATTAATGGATACACAATTTGAAATCAACCCATTTCTACTCGTAAAATTTAAAGATAGAGATAAAGAGATAATTTGAAAGATTTTGCATAAGTCCGACCAAGAATTTTGAGAAATTTATAGAAGAGTTTCTACTTTTCTAACCACAATCCATATATTTGTTAAACATTTATAGATACATCTTCTTAAAGACATATTTCTGAAAAATTATCTTATTTTCCTGACTTTTAAAGTTGAATTTTTAAAAAAAAAATCTTATACAGAAACTATATGAGTATTTTCATTAAATTTATTTTGTAAAATGAATAACAATGATTAATTTTTTATTTTTTAATAATAAGTTTTCCTGATATAAAAAGAGAATGTGAATAAGACATCCAGCAAAGTTCAAGATAGATTACAGACCCTCAGTAGAAGCTATATCATTCTCTCCTTTTCCACTGCAATGACACATACAAGTACATATACAGAAGTGGGAAACACTTGTTCAAAAAACTGGTGCATCTTTTCTATGCCAACTGGACAAGAGAAATAAGGAAACAATAAAGTAAACCATACTTTTAACTAGTTAATAATCTAGGGTAAAATTGGTAATAATAGGTAATAATCTAGGGTAAATTATTTTTAACGTTTAGACTTTTGAGTATATAGATATATAAAAATTCTTTTTATTCATTTATGCATTTATTCATTCAGTGGCTACTCCACGCCAGGCTTTCTGGAATAAGTTGTCGGTAAATAACTATGATCCTAGTATCAAGTACCATGATGCTTGAAGGGCAAGAAAAATGGGCAAGCAAATATTTGTTTACTTGATGAATTCTATAAAACACGTGAATAAAATGATATGGAATCACTCTACTTAGAGTGTCCAGGATGCTTTCCTGAAGGGAAGATCTGAGCTAGGCCTTGTAAATCAACGTGAATAGTCTAGTAAAGAGGTGAGGACAGGGCAAAACAACTCGCTGGCAAATGTGTATCATAAAATTGTGATTCTTTTCAAATATCGATATGCATATATAAAACCTTGATGATAGTAGGCAGGGAAGGCGTAATTTCTCTTCTTTGTTGAGCAAATGGTTACCCCTTATGGAGAACGAATAATAAGTGATTCTAGTGCCTGAAGAAACAGATGTTGTCATGGGGATAGACACTGCTTCTCAACAGTGGTTCATTTCTAGCACCCGAATTATAACGAACTGAAATAGTCTAATTTGAATCTTGAGGCATCTTCTCTTCCTGCTCTGTTTGTATTAATTATCCTAGACGAATTGTTATTCTGGCCATCAGGGACGATTGTACCATTAGTACATGTCACCAAAAGCAACTTGGAAAATTTCTACTCCTGAAAATTTTCAGCTACCTATTATTCAACAGAAATGACACGTACTATATTAAACAGGCATTCAGTGACAAAGGATGGGGTATTCGTAGTCAAAGAGAACATACATAAATTCACCTTTTGGTTGAGAAAATTAAAATTGTTGTATCTCCAAGGAACATATTTAAGAAACTTTTTTTTTCTTTTAGGCTAATCTTAATGGATACAAACTACAGTTAAAGTAACTTTCCTTGAGAAATGGTGCATAAACTAAACAATAAGACTTTTTCGTGGTATTTAAGGTTGTCTTTTTGAATTCTTGCATTGTGTTCTACATATAATACAGTGTCATGTGGAGGGACCCAACATCAGAAAGCCCCCAACCTCTAGTAGGTGAACCTTTTGCTCACTTTCATGCCTAAGAAAAACTGAGCTCATGTTGGGTTCTCAGAGACAAAAAAGAAATGGCAATGCTTTGTTCACTTTAGTTTGTTCTAATTCCAAGAGACTAAAAGCTTAGTTCTGAAAAAACTAGATTTCAATTCTGCTAACACTCTAGGGCTTCACTGCCCTCTCCTGAATGTAATATTAACATCACTAAATTTGTTTTCTTAGTTCTCACTACCTATTGACCTTTTATGATTCTCTGAACTACTTGAATCAATGATTATTTTTAGTAATAGTTCTCATTTTTTAAACCTTAATCAATGTTCTTATTATGGTCATTCCCTATAAATTGTATTATATCCATACAAATTGATAAAGTCACATCATGATTTAATATAAAACATCCCATACATTTAAGAAATTGTTGTTCTGGTGTTAAATTGATAAGGAACAATGGAAATTTCATATTTGATAAGATATTGATTTAAACACACCGCATTCCAAGTGCGCTCTCTCTTTGTCCCTCTCTGTCAAAAACACATACACACACACACACACACACACACACACAGACGCACGTCATTAGTTTAAAAACTAAAACTGATTACTTCTGTTTCATATTCCCTCATGAAATAATGCAGTAATGTCACCTTAATTGGAAGAGGTGAGAGATGAGAGAGAAGGATGTAAGAATCACTTGTGGAGCTTGCAAAAATGTGGAGTTCATCTCCCAAAGATTCTGAAGCAGAAGTTCAGTCCTGAGAACCCACGATGACTCTGATGTAAATTGTGTGTGCCTACTCTTTGTGAAATTTAGCTATACAAAAGTGGACACATTTTATCTACTCTTCCACTGAAGGAAAATCTCACAAAACTATTCATGGCTATGGCCTGCAATAGTGAGTTAAAACACAAAGGAAATAGAGGGGCATGGCATGTGGTTCTAATTCCTTCAGACATATCCAAGGAGCACAGAATCACTATTATTTAATCTACTGACTTAGTTAAAATGATCAATATCAGTCCAAGAAATGAATCCTTACCAATTTTAGATTACATTAAGACAATATCTGGAAAGATGTTATTTTAACTCTCATTGAGGCATTCACATTCTTAATCCTTAATTGTGAAAATCCTCTCTAAAATCAATTTAATTGTGAATCCCTTAACTAAAGTAATCATTTTGCAATGTGAACAATGCTATGTATAGTTATTAAAGAGCTTCCTTTTAGTACATATATCTTTTGATCCCTGCTTCCTTTTAAATAGAAAGCTATGTGATATTCTCTTCTCAGATGTTGAGTCATTTAATTTACACAAAAACCCTGTATATTTACTTTTTCATCAATTTACAGTGAAGCTCAGTAACATGCTAAAGCCATACACCTTGAGGGCGTAAGAAAAGAACATGATCCCAGATATTTCTTATCTCTCTCTTTTTTTTTTTCTTCAGCGATGCTCTTTTCCATCTATCCAGGCAAAATTATTCTGCTCTCTCTAGTAACACCAATTTGGACAAATAACAACAAAAATAATAATGACAAGATAATGTGCACGAGAATGAAATTAAGTGCCTGTTTCTGTGTAAAGTGACAGGAGGAATACGTGTGTTAGAGATGGAGGTATTATTTTATTTTATTTTTTTAAATTATTTTATTGAAGTCATATTGGCATATAACATTGTGTAAGTTTCAGGCATACATTATTATATATTGCAGCTTTGGTATAGCCTGCATTGTGTTCCCCATCAGTAGTCTAGTTTTTATTCATCACCGTACATAAATGCCTCTTGATCCCTTTTGCCTTCCCCCCACCCCCTGCCTCTCCAGTAACCACCACTCTGTTCTCCTTATCTATGTATTTGTTTGTTCATCTTCCACATATGAGTGAAATCATATGGTTTTTTTCTTTCTCTGTCTGATTTATCTCACTTAGCATAATGCCCTTAAGGTCCATCCATGTTGTCGAAAATGGCATGATTTTGTCTTTTTTATGGCTAAGTAGTATTCCGTTGTATATATATACCACATTTTCTTTATCCATTCGTCTGCTGATGGGCACTTAGGTTGTTTCCAAGTCTTGGCTATTGTGAATAATGCTGCAGTGAACATGGGGGTGCATATATCTTTTTGAATTAGTGATTTCATGTTTTTTGGATAAATACCAAGTAGTAGAATACCTGGATCATGTGGCATTTGTATTTTTAATTTTTTGAAAAATCTCCATACTGTTTTCCACAGTGGCTACACCAGTTTGCACTCCCACCAGCAGTGTATGAGGGTTCCCTTTTCTCCACATCCTCACCAACACTTGTTATTTCTTGTCATGTTAATTATAGCCATTCTGATGGGTGTGAGGTGATATCTCATTGTAGTTTTGATTTGCATTTGCCTAATAATTAGAGATGTTGAACATCTTTTCATGTGCCTTTTGGCCATCTGTATATCTTCTTTGGAAAAATGTCTGTTTAGATCCTCTGCCCATTTTTTGATCAGGTAGTTCATTTCTTTGTTGTTGAGTTGTACGAGTTCTTTATATATTTTGGAAAATTAACCCCTTGTTGGATATATGATTTGTAAATATTTTCTGAGATAGAGGTCTTTTTGTTTGTGTACTTTGTCATGTTTGGAGTTATAGAAAGATCAATAATAAGCATCAATTTTCTTTTAGTAAGAGTTATCACTGCCATTCACGTGCCTAGTGCCTCAGGCAGTAGAAAGTCTAATATGTTGGTGGTATATTAATAAACTTAATACTTTGTACATAAATTAATTATAAAATTTCATGGGTACACTGGTCTTTATTTAGAGGTTTTAACTTTTATAGCAAGTAACTTTTATAGCAAGTAATCAGAAAGAGCCTATTTTCCAGTGAGTAGATAAATAGGTACATGGAGTGAGAGAATTTTAGACTAGGAAAAAATTAAATGGCATAGTTTTGCCCAAAATATATGCAATATAGATAATTTGAACATTTGTGGTAAGCCAGGCATAATCATGTAACTTTGTATGTGGAAAATATATGCACAGAGTTGAATACATTTTTATCAAGGATGAAAGGTATTGTATATGAATGTCCTCATATTCTAAAGACAGCAATAAGTCTTCAGTAAGGAAACAACTATAAATAAATTTAGAATCATTTCTTAGGAATTAGTGAGGTGGGAAAGTAAAAAGAAAAATTAAAAAGCTTAAAACACAGATGATTTAATTTCACAAAAATTATACAATGGTGAATGAGCTTTGATGAAGACGACAAATAAACTAATAAAGATAGAGCTCTTTCCAGGTATAAAATTTGTTGGCAATGTGTTTTTCCAAGAGACATGTTGTTGTATAGAATAGTCAGTTATACCATGACCCATGTATATTAGCTCCTCTTCTTTTGTGTCATGACTCCATATCCCAGATTGAAAGACAAAGTATGGTTTATATATATCCATACTGAAGCAGAAGTTGTCTACTGAGCTTTTACAAACCTGTCTATGCTAATGTACATTTTAGATTCAAACAGCTTATTTATATGTTTTATGTTAGTTTTTGTTTATCTTTCTTTATGTTAAATAGAATTAACTACAAATTAACTTTTGGCTTTGATGTGAAGCCAATTAGAATAATGCGCAGATCCAACTAATATTGGAACAATCCATTTTCTGGAAATAGGTTCAGTGGTAGTATAAATATCTTTTTAAAAATGCAACAATTATCAAGCGTTAAACAACAAGATACCACAGGAAAGCTAATACATTCATGTATTATAAAACACTACTCAAAAAATAATGCATTAAAGGGTAACTTCATTTATGGAGCATTAAAATCCCAATTTAAATATGACACTTGGTCATATAAGTTTCTCCATATATAAAAATGTATACCAATGACAGTTTTAGTAATGTTGTATCATCCCATTTCTTAGTACGTGAGGGCTAAAAAGTTTAATTTTGGAAAGCCAGTACAGAATGTTTAATGCTTTAATTTATGTTGCTTTCCAATATTATTTTATTATTGAGTAGAACAAAATAAAACAAAACGGATGCGAAATGCCAGACCAATTGCTAGATGAAATATATATGAGAACTTCATGCACCTGCCTTGAACTCTGTGTTAACACCTGACAAGGCTATCATATGACAGTCTTTATTACTCTGTTCTCCCTCATCCATTTCCATTAGATCTGGGATCTTAGGCTGGGTCAGGTCTTCACTGATTTTAATTTTTTCACAACATTATTACTTTAAATGCCCTTGGAGACATAGAATCAATGGAAATTAAAAATGAAAACTAAGCCTAGCTCATGGTGTACAAGGCTGTAAGTACCATCATGAAGTGTGAAAGAATAATTTTCTAATATTTCTCAGAAATACAAGATGAATAAGTCCTAGAGATCTGCTGTACAGCATAGTGCCTATAGTTAACAATACCATATTGTATACCTAAAAACTTACTATGTTACAAGGTAGATCTTATGTTAAGTGTTCTTATCATTAATAATAATAAGAAGAAGACCAGAAGGAAATTTTTGCAGGTGACGTATAGGTTATGGCACAGATGGTGGTGATGGCTTTGTGGTGTATACTTATCTCTAAACTCATCAAGTTGTATACATTAAATATGTACAATTTTTTGTATTTCAATATACCTCAATAAAGTGGTTTAAAAAAGGAAATAAAATTTGAAAATAAATTTTTAAAAAAGTAATCCATTTCAGGATTTCCTTAATTTTATTGATTGGATTTTTTTCATGTGATTTTCCAAATACATATTTCATTGAAACTTTAGAGTGTATCCTCTCAATTTGTTAATATTTGTTTTAGGGGAAGGGGGTGTTTACCTAAATTCTTATTTTCAAAGTATATTCTACTTTAGAATAGAGTAATTCTGTTTGCCCGAGTAGATGTACAGTTTGTGGAATCTGAGTCTTTAAAGATTTCAATCCTATGGAATAAAATAGAAAAACAGAGTGCTTGTTATTTCTGTATTACTTAAAAAAACATCAAATGGCATTTAGGTGAGTGGTTTCAAATTTGTCTTATTTCATTGAAAAAAACTAAAATTACAAATGCCAACATTTGTAAATTTGTGTATCATTTCTTAAATTTCTCTTAAATGACAATAATTATCTGCTAAACCCAAGTGATTTGAATTATTATTTGAAAAAGAAACTAAAATGTTAAAGTTATAGAAAATGGTTGCATATTATTTTTATTTTACTTTCCCTTTCAGGAAATATTTAAGAATAAAATTTAAAAATTATAGTAAATGATATTACAGCACTAAAGGATTAAATTTTTAATACTCAAATATATTATCCAAAAAAAGATACTCTTTCCGTCAATTAAAACATTATAAATTATGTATATCAATGATCTATGGTAAAAAAAAAAAAAAAGATGGCAATGATCCATTTTTCTTGCTCTGATCTAGTTTTTCTTAAACCCAGTTGCACAGTACAATCACCTGGGAACTTAAAAAATACTGTATCTTGAGCACCTAAATATATAAAGCAAATATTAACAGACCTAAAGGGAGAAATAGACAGCAATGCAATAATAGTTGGAGACTTTAATACCCCACTTATATCAATGGTTAGATCATCCAGGCAGAAAAAGCAGTAAGGAAACATCAGCCATAAATAACTCATTAGACCAGATGGACTTAACAAATATATACAGAACATTCTATCCAAAAGCAACAGAATACACATTCTTCTCAAGTGCACATGGAACGTTATCCGGGATAGATGACCTGTTGGGCCACAAAACAAGTCTTAAAAAATTTAGTAAGATTTAAATCATGTTAAGTGTCTTTCCAACCACAATGGTATGAAGCTAGATATCAATTACAAAAAGAAAACTAGAAAATTCACAAATAAGTGGAGATTAAAACATGCTATTGAACAACTAATGAGTCAACAAAGAAATCAAAAGTGAAATAAAAAAAATACCTTAATGCAAATGAAATGGAAATACAACATACCAAAACTTATGAGATGCAGCAAAAGCAGTTCTAAGAGGGACATTCATGGCAATAAATGCCTACCTCGAGAAACAAGAAAAATCTCAAATAAACAACCTAACTTTACACCTCAAGGAACTAGAAAAAGAAGAAATGAAGCCCCAAGTGAGTAGAAGGAAGGAAATAATGAAGACAAGAACAAAAATAAATGAAATAGAGACTAAAAAGACTCTACCAAAATATAGAAGAGGAAGGAACATTTCTAAACTCATTTTATAAGGCCAGTATTACTCTCATACCAAAAACAGGCAAGGACACAATGAAAAAATAAAATTACAGGCCAATATCCCTGATGAACATAGATACAAAAATCCTAACAAAATATATAGCAAACCAAATTCAACAATACATTAAAAGGATCATACATCATGATCAAGTGGGATTTATTCCAGGCATGCAAGGATGGTTCAACATTCACAAATCAAACAATGTGAGACACCAAATTAACAATAAAAGTCATATGATTGTCCTGATAGATGCAGAAAAAGCATTTTACGAAATTCAACATTGATTTTTGATAAAAACTCTCAACAAAGTGGTTATAGAGGGAATGTGCCTCAACATAATAAAGGCCATATATGACAAGCCCACAGCTAACGTCACACTTAATGGTGAAAAGTGTAAAGCTTTTCCTCTAAGATCAGGAACAAGACAAGGTTGCCTATTCTCACTGCTTTATTCAACATAGTATTAGATGTCTTAGCCAGAGCAATTAGGCGAGACAAAAAAATAAAAGGCATCCAAATTGGAAGGGAAGAAATAAAACTGTCACTATTTGCAGATGACGTGATATTATGTATAGAAAACTCTAAAGACTCCACCAAAAAACTATTAGAACTAATACATGAATTCAGTAAATTTGTATGATACAAACTAAATGTACAGAAATCTGTTGCATTTCTATACACTAACAACAAACTATCTGAAAGAGAAATTAAGAAAACAATCTCATTTACAATTGGATCAAAAAGAATAAAATACCTAACAATAAATTTAACCAAGGAGGTGAAAGACCTGCACACTGAAAACTAGAAGACATTATTGAAAGAAATTAAAGACAAATAAATGGAAAGATATTTTGTGTTCATGAACTGGAAGAATTAATTTTGTAAAAATTCTATACTCGCGTAGCAATGTACAGATTCAATGCAATTCCTATCTAAATTCTAATAGAACAAATAATCCTAACATTTTTATGGAACCACAAATGATGCTGAATAGCCAAAGCAATCTTGAGAAAGAAGAACAAAGCTGGAGGCATCACATTCCCTGATTTCAAACCATATTACAAAGCTATAGTAATCAAAACATGTGGTACTGGCTCAAAAACAGACACACAGATCAGTGGAACAGAATACAGAGCCCAGAAATAAGCCTACACATATACGGTAAATTAGTTTATGACAAGGGAGCTGAGAGTATACAATTAGGGAAAGGAGAGTCTCTTAAATAGTTTGTGTTGGGAAAACTGGACAGTCACATGCAAAACAATGAAATTGTACACCATATACAAAACTTAACTTAGGATGGATTAAAGACTTGAATGTAAGACTTGAAACCATAAAACTCCTAGAAGAAAACATAGGCAGTAAGCTCTGTGATGTCAATCTTGGTGACATTTTTTGGGGGTTTGGCACCAAAAGCAAAGACAACGAAAGCAAAAATCAACAAATGGTACTATATCAAACTAAAATGCTCCTGCACAGCAAAGGAAACCATCAACAAAATGAAAAGACAACCTACTGAATGAGAGAAAATATTAGCAAATCATATATCTGATAAGGTGTAATATCCAAAATATATAAAAAACTCATACAACTCAACAGCAAAAAACTAACAATTTGATTTAAAAATGGGCAGAGGATCTGAGTAGACATTTTTCCTAAGAATACATACAGATGGCCAACAGGTACATAGAAAGGTGCTCAACATCACTAATCACCAGGGAACTGCAAATCAAAACCACAAATAGATATCACCTCACACCTGTTAGAATGACTATTATCAAAAAGACAATAAATAACAAGTGTTGGCAAGGTTGTGGAGAAAAGGGAACCCTTGTGCACTGTTGATGGGAATGTACATTGGTGCAGCCACTATGGAAAACAAATGGAGGTTCCTCAAAAAAAATTAAACGTAGAACTACCATATGATCCAGCAATTATACTTCTGGATATTCATCAAAAGAAAACAAAAATACTAACTCGAAAAGGTATATGCACTCCCATGTTCATTGCAGCATTATTTACAGTACCCAAGGTATGGAAAAAATATAAATGTCCATCGACAGATGAATGGATAAAGAAAATGTGGGATATATACACAATGGAATATTATTCAGCCATAAAATGGATGAAATCTTGCCATTTGCAACAACATGGATGGACGTTGAGTGCATTATGCCAAGTGAAATAAGTCAGACAATGAAAGGCAAGTACTGTATGATCTCAATTATATGTGGAATCTAAAAATAAATATATGTATATATATGTTTATACTAAAGCTCATAGACACAGAGAACAGATTGGTAGTTACCAGAGGCAGGAGATTAGGGGGGGTGGGTAAATAGATGAAGGGAGTCAAAAGGTACAGACTTCCAGTCATAAAATAATAAGTCATGAGGATGTAATGTACAGCATGATGACTATAGTTAATAATACTATATGGCATATTTGAAAGTTGTTAAGAGTAAATCTTAAAAGTTCTCATCACTGGAAAAAAATTGTAACTATTTTTGATTATGGATGTTAATTAGACTTATTGTGGTGATCATTTTGTGATATATACAAATATAGAATCATTATGTTGTACAACTGAAACTAATATAATGTTGCATGTCAATAATACCTCAATAAAAAAAATTACTGCAGCTTGGATCTTACCACCAAACTAATTAAATTAGAATATCTGGACATGAGGCTTCAGGAATAGATATGTTTTTAAAGCTATGTGGGTGACACAAATGTGCACTACTTTGCAAAAAATGGTAGAGGTAAAGATTGGGGGGACATTTTGTACTGTAGTGGGTACTTCCTAAAAATAGATTATATGGCACATAATGCCATTTTTATCTTGGCTCCAGCAAGAGCTCTGTTTCAAAAATGAAGTTAAGATGTCATGTCTCAATTTTTACCATGTGTACAAAATTTTTATTAAACTGCACAACAAATAAAATGAGTAATGTAAAGTATCCACAATAAGAAATATGCATAGATTCTAAAGAAAAGATAGTTTATCTTTAAAAAACTCAAGAAATAAAAATAAAACACTTCATTAACTTTCTATTGAAATATATAAAAGATAGCCACTGCAGAATTCAGATAGCAACTCATTCTCTCACCTATAAATTTACCTATTAGACATCATTATATTTCAATTGTGGCTTTTCAGCTCATATGCTGCATAAGTTCCTTTCTGGAAAAAAATATTTGTCAGACACATGTATGTCTCATTTTCATTTTTTCATAGTGCAGTGATCCTACTTTCACTGGAATAGCAGTTTATAAATGAAATTTCAGTCACTTAAAAGTCAAGAGAGAATTATATTATTTTCCATTAATTATCAAAACGTGGTGTCCCTTTAAACTTGGCTGAAATAAAAAAGCAAAGTCCAATTTTTTTCACAGAAGTCTAAAAGAATTCTAAAGAGTTAGAATTTAGGCAAATAGACTACCCAGTTTGATGGCTCAAATTTTATAGACACATTTCAATTACATATTTGTTGACATGTGACTAGTATATTAGGATTCAGTTTGGATTCAGTAGATTTTCCTTTGGATTCTTTTAGAATCTTCTTTGGAAAACTATTCATTTGTATTCAGTTGTCTGAAATAGGTAACCCTGTAGTCTAAGGTTTTCTTTTGACTTTAAGTGTACCTATGTTTTAATTTAGACATTTAACCTGTCCAAAGTCATTTGCATAGTAACTCCTATAATTTGAACAATAAAAATAAATTATTAGAATTGGGGCAGGACCTTAAAGTACTTTCAGGGTCTAATAAAGGAACTTGCAAGGCCAATAGTAATGCCTTTTTTGCAATACTTATCAGCTTAATTATACACTTGTATTTTTTTCTGTATAACTCAGAAATCTAGACCCTTCAATATCTATTAGAAGAGGTGGATTTAGAGTAAATAAGATGCACAGTTCAAACACATTGTATTTGATACTTACTAAGCCACAGAACATTTAACCGTCAGTTCCCAAGAAATTGATATATGAAACTTTTTTATGAAATGCAGAGACATTTGGAGCTCCATATAGTTTTATTCTTTCATGGTGAATAATTTTTATCTTTAATAGAATTGAATTTGTAATTTTATTTTTTCTTTAAACACTATTAAGTCTTTCATAAATATATTATCACTTAATTTCCAATAAATAAGAACAAACGATTTCCTTTATTTGAGTAGGTCATCTGAGTAACATGTATCTCAATAGGTAAATGTCCAGGTGCAGCTGTATTAGATGACATACAGAAGTATTTAGATACTTGCATCTATAAGTAGAAAATGAAAGGTGGGTTGTGTTGGTGACTCAAATACCACGAGTGATCTTTTTATAAGAGGTAAAAGTTTCCAAAATAGTCTACAGTTCTTGATAAAGTTCTCATCCAAATAAATTTCAATCTTTTTTCAATTTATAGGATGATCACACACCTAAGAAATACTTTACTATTTTGTCAAGTCTTTTTGTACCTTAAATATTTGGTTGTTTTCAGCAAGCCTTTTGACCTTGATAACCCCATCAATTATATTTTCAAATACAAAAGTCTATTTTCCCCCAATGATATTTTGAAATGATTAATTATATAAATGAACTAATTTTCAATTTTCTATGGGAACACATCTTACTTCTTTAAGATAGATTATTATTTTAGTAAAGTACTAAATTTGAATGGAAAGTATCACGTTTAGGATTTTATTAATCTGATATATAAGTAGAGTTGTTCATATGCAAACTTTGTTGGGTTTTAATATCAGAGATGAGCTTGTTAATTTATTAGGAAAACTAGGTTTTTTTGTTTTATTTTTTTTCTATTTTAAAACAATTTAAAAGCATTGGATTGATCTGATGTTTTGATTAAAGTTTACTGCAGTAGATTGGAGTCAACTGTACTACAGTAAACTGTGGGTGTTCATAGTGAAGTGAGAAACTTTCCAATATCTATCGTGGTTACTACTGTATTCCAATATTAACATTTTATGCATGATTGATTATAATTAATTAAGTTTCAAATTCACTTAGTCATTCCACATATTTTTCTTGTATGTCTCGTGTGCATCAGGCACCCTCCCAGGAACTGTGATCACAACTACAAAGAGCAGTGACAGATTTCCTTCACTCACAGAGCTTAGATTTTAGAGAATGAGTCTGACAATAGACAAATAAATCTACAATATTAGATAGTAAGAAGTGTTATAAAGAAAAGAGGGCAAAGGAGATAGAAAGTGATAGGGTGTGCTATTTTATATTGGAGGTACATTTGAAATTGGACTTGGATAATGGAAGAGAGAAGCAATGAAAATATTTAAGGAAAGAATCTCCAAACAGAGGAAACAGCATAGGCAAAGCCTCTGAGGCAGGAACAAGTCTGGTGTTTAGAGAAGAGCAAAGTAGATGGTGTGACTGAAGACTGGTCATAAGGAGGAGAGCTGTAGGTGATCATGTCACAGTGAGATTGGAGGGACGAGGATGCTGGAATGCTGACCACAGTCAAGAGTTTGGATTTGATTTTGAGTTTGACAGAAACTCGTGAGATAATTTTCTGTGGGGGAGTAAAAAGATCTGATTACATTTTAAAAGTATCTATCTGATTTTAGGGACACAAAAGTGAAATAAAGGAGACAAATTTCATTGAGCTATTTTAATAAAGTATTTGTAGAGCTGTTAAAATATCCTTTATACATTTTAATGAATTTTATGTATTTTAATAAATGTTTTATTTTGAATAGTTTTATATTTTGAGAAAAATAAAATGAAAATAGAGTTCCCTTGTACCCCACACCAGGTTTCCCCTATTGTTAACATTGCTTGGTACATTTGTCACAATTAATGAGCTGATATTTACATAGTATTATTAACTGAAGTACATATTTTCTTCATATATCATTAGCTTTTACTTAATTACCACAGTACATTTAGTTGTCATCTCTCTTTAGGTCTCTGATGGTTGCGATAGTTTCTCAGACTTTTCTTGTTTTTGATGACTGACACAGTTTTGAAAAATACTGATTAGGTATTTTGTATAGTGGGCCCCATCTGGGATGTGTCTGATGCTCTTCTCATGAGTAGACTGGGACTATGAGTTACTGGGAAGAAGATCACAGAAATAAAGTGCCAATCTCATCACATCATATCAAGGGTACATGCTATCATCATGATTTATCACTGATGAAATTAACCTTGATCATCTATGTAATGTGTCAGGACAAGTGGGGCTTTCTCTAAAAATCCATTCTGTTTTCTAACTCTGGACCAAATGGGGCATAGATCATAAAGATATGTTTTGAAGAGAGGAGTAACATAGCTGAGATAGCCCCACCCTGATTTCCTCATTGCCTTGGGCAAAAAAGATTTCTCTCAAAAATAAATGTTGAATATATATGAATTTTTGGAATAATATTGAGAATTTAGAATGGAAGAGGCAGCCAAGGAAAAGTAAAATTTTAACTACTAGTATTTAGGGTCCAAATGAGATTGTAGAAGACACTTTTTCTTTTCTTCTTTATGTGTTCTTGGTAGCCTTCATGTAAATGAAAAACAACGTATTATGATAGCCATACCAGGGTAGGAGTTTGCTAAGTGGTTGTTTGCAAGGATTGTTACAAATGAGTTGAATTCGTACATGATACAATTTAAATTATTCATCCATTTAATTTAAACTAAGTTTTAAGTGAGACCAAGGAGGACAGAACATCTAAGAAAAAATGGAGTACAAAAATTAGGAGTCTGCATAAGTTTGCAGAACAATTTCTTATAGGTTGAGATAATGAAAGAACTGAAAAGATACAAGGTTATGATAACAAACCAGAATATTAAAGTTTAATATTTATAAAATGAAGCAGTTATGGCTGACGAAAAAGTCATGGAGTTGACATGATGTTGGGGACTACAGTGAAGTGGGGATGAGGAGGTCAAAGTAATGTGAAGCTAGGTTGTTGATTTGTAATCCATATCCATAATTCATCAGCTGAAATGATGGTGTGATGTTACAACAGATTAGGGTAGAATGGCCTTGATTCAACAGATTAGCATAGAATGGCCTAAATGTCAAAAGATTGAAATGTTGAGAAAAGGAAATCTGTGCATATTAAGATGTTATGAATTTCAGAGGAGAAGGCATTTTTACCTAAAGATGGAAAAGTAATGATTTGTTGATGAAGATCAAAGACTATGCTGATCGTAATTGTGCATTGTGGAAAGTAAGACACGAGAGAATAAATCCTCTTTATAATGGAAAGGTCCAGGCAAGGTTTGCTAACTAATTTGTGAGGCCCTGTGCAAAATGAAAATATGGGATCCCTCATTCAAAAAGTAGCGAAAAAGTGCTATTAAAAGTACTAAAATATAAAGCTTTTGTTTTCTTCTCAGGATCCCTCTTAATTGGGCACGGTAGTTTTCATTTGTTTGTTTTTGCTGTGTAATGTTGTTCTAAGTAAAGAAACATCAAAAATTTAAATTATGAGCACAAATTCTACTCTTCATCTTTATATTTTGCATGCCAATTTTCAATGCAAATATGAGTATTTAGCTCATATGCAGAATCACTAAAATTAAGCAATTTGTATTTCACAGTTTGTGCATGCATATGTATTTTGTTTTTACCAGAATAGTGGAAACACTGCACAAAACTAACTCCCATCTTTTTATTTTATTGTTTGATATGCACTCATACTACCAATGCTCTCTACCTTAAGCTTACTAATGAATAGGGAACATCTAAAAGAAAAAGAACAATGGGTTGGCTTTCTTTCCCTTTTATTCTGTCTTCATTTTCAGCATAAATGATTAGATAATACAGGGAAGTAACATGAATACAAAAGGATATGATGCTGTTCCTTGGTCATTTGGGTCTTTGAATGCCATTGGTTTCTTTCTGGATTCAAAGCAAGTTCTGCTTCTAATATAAAGTGTGGCCTCTTGGGCTAACTGAGTTGAAGACATACACCTAATCTGTACTCATTTTAGTCTCACTGAACTCCCAGACAGCATGAGTCCATGGGAATTCCGTGTTCCTGGGAATCACAAATGCTTTACACAAATAAGGTGAAAAGGAACAACAAGAGACACTCATATTGCATGTATCTCCTCTCTCTTCATCTATACTCTATTGCACATCAGACTTCACATTTAAAAAAATTTTTTCCAGAGGTAATATTATTGAGAATATCAAATAGTGACAACATTACCTTAAATCAAACATGATGTTCTTTGAACATGGAGCCCTGTGTGACTACACAGGTAACATGTCATGAGGCCAGACCTGGGTCAAGGTGTTAAGGAGTTCTTACAGGAAGACTCAGTTTCAGGTAAAACAAAGCAATGGATGTAAAGTTCAGAGACGACAGTCCAGGGTTAGAGTATTGAGGTCTGTTTTTCCTAGAACAAAGTTTCCAAAGGATTTGATTATAACATTTAAGAGAGAGAGGAGCAATTGTAAGGAAAAAGTTAACACAGGGTTGTAGGAAACAGATAAAATAAAGGGTCTTCATATTTGAGAATTAAGCAAGGATAAATGGAGACATTGTTGGCCTAAAATTTCCAAGAGAAACACTCATACCAAGTGCAGGAATAGTCACAAGCAATTCAGATTTGTGTGGGGAGTGTGTGGGAAAGCAGACATGGAGTGGAGTCACCACAGTCTGGGGACATGTTTCATTTGTTTGGATTTCCACAATGGAAGCTTCTGGGCATATATTTCAACATTCAGAGAACTATGTGACCACTGTTAGAGATAGATTACAAAGAGGGCTTCTAGATCTAGAGCTGGCCAAGTCCAGAGCAGAGGTCAATTCAGGACTCATAAGGAATTTCTTAAAAGAACAATTCAAAAATTAGCTTATCCCTAGACAGATCTGAGATTATAGATTTCTTCTAAAGTTTAACATAGTATACACTTGGTGTTTTACTCTTTGAAACCATTATATCTACTCTGGTAGGGCTTAAAAAAAAAAGATGAGAATTGACTGAACTTTGTTCAGCATTGAAGAACAGACCTGACAGTCAGTATGGGAAGGAATCTCAGCATTTTCTAAGTTACCAATGGTGTCCGTAACACTTTAAGTACAAAGAAGAAAATGTAAATATCCTGGAATCTCCATGATTTTCTGAATAAATAGGAATCAACTTTTTTTGTGTGTGAGGAAGATTAGCCCTGAGCTAACATCTGTTGCCAATCCTCCTCTTTTTGCTGAGGAAGATTGGTGCTGGGCTAACATCCTTGCCTATCCTCCTCTACTTTATATGGGACACCACCACAGCATGGCTTGATAAGTGGTGCATGGGTCCGTGCCCAGGATCCAAACCTGCGAACCCCGGGCTGTGAAGCGGAGCATGCAAACTTAACCGCTACACCACCAGGCCAGCCCCAAAATAGGAATCAACTTTTATTCTTGTACATTCATAAAACCATCAGCTTTGTGTAAAGTAAATAGGAAAAGCTAAGTTTTTACTTATTGCTATTATATTATTGGGGTCAATTTTAGTAATTCTGTCTGAGCTAACATTTTCTACCACTTAAAACTTCTCATTCCTCAAAGCCTATGATGAAAGAAGCAAAGAAATACCCCAAATTGTTCATTTTTCCTCTTGTCTCCAACCTAATATGTAAACTTTGGTGTATGTTTTCTGTGGAAGGATAATATCCATCTCATTTGGGTGTTTTGAGGGTAATGAGTACATATCTATCTACTCAATATAGATTTATAATTCCATAACCAAAATAAATCATAGTTAAGATAAATTATATTTTATCTCTAGACATTTTAATATTAACTTTTTATCATTCATGTCCAGTATTATTTTAGAAAAATCTTGCTTATTTTTTGTTTGTGTATTGTGTTTTGTTTCGTTTTTTAAAAGAATCTATGCATTACTGAAGACAAAATATTCTAAAACAAGATTCTGTGAGGATGAGTACAGCTCAAAGTAAATTGTTCAGAACTCGGGATATATGACATATGACTTCCGGAAAGAAAGCAACGTGTGACACTAAAAAACCACAGGGAAATAGCAGAGTAAATGGAAAAAAGTAGAAGCATACAAGCCGTATAAATCAAATATGTCACTTCTATTAAAGGAGTTCTATGTATGTCTAAGGCAAATTAAAGGCACAAATATAAAAAAAAAAAAAAGGAAAGAGGAAAAAAACAAAAATTGAGAATTCAAATAAAAAATATGACATGATGTAAAAGGGTAAGTGTAAAAGAGAATTGTAGAAGTAAATCAGAAGTAGAAGTTTAGGGAAATGTAAATATTTGAAGAGCTAGTTAAAGAATTTAGTAAAAAATGAGAGAGCCATTATTTATACTTTTTCTCAGGGACAAAAAGGAAACCAAGAAAAGCGCACTAAGAAGAAGAAAAATTACCTACAAATAAGTTGTTGAAGGCAGTGCTAAGCATAACAACAACGAATAGACTAAGGACAGAATGAAAATCATCAACTGCTCTCAATTTTATGGGCATGATCACTCAGTTCTGAAGATAGTGTGTAATACTACTACTATTTCTACTATTAGCAGCTGTATTAGTTAGAATGCTGTAAGAAAGACACTATTTAACTAAATTTTGCATGAGCAATAGGCTTTTATTTGTTTGGGACTGGTTTCATAGTTCAGTGAGGTCATCTAGGACCCAGTCCCTTTTCAGATTTAGGCTCTGCCATCACTCAGTGTACCAGTGATGGTGGCAGAAGGGCTGTAGCAGTGCCTGGCATCAAGTCTTCACACAGCCACATCCAAAAACAGGAGGATAGGATAAAGATTCTGGTCCTTATGCTCTTCTTTCTGTTTTTGTTAGGAGGAGCAATATTTCTTAGAACTCCAAACAGAATTCTTTCAAATTCCAGTGGCCAAAGTAGGTCATATGCACAATCCTAAGTGATTCTGTAGCAAAAATGGGATGGAAATCCACAAGTGGCTAAGATCGATTCTGGTTCATCCCCTGAGGTTTGATTAGCAAGTGGGGAAGGTAGGGTGAAGTGGGAATGGCCGCTGGGACATAGATGTTTCTATTCTAGTAATAAATACTGATTGAAAGTTTTCTACGTACCAGGCATGCTGTATGCATTTCATCATCTACCTATCGTGTTACATAGTTCACACAGTTTTATTCCTACTTAACATATGAGCAAATAAAACTGTAAGATCAAGTAACTTGCCTAAGATAGCATAGTTAACAAAAGGATGCAAGATTTGTACAAATTCTCTTTATCCTTCAAGTCTCTAAATGGAACACAAAGTTTTTTATAACAAAATGGAATATGAATTCATATTTTGAATAAAATATTATATAATAAATTAAGCCTTTGAAGCTTTATAAGAAAGGTATACAGTTATGAATTATGATATAAAAAGGAAAGTTTAACTTATGCTATAAATATCTGCTAACACTTATTATATAATATGTCCTCAAAGGCCTCGCTGTCTAGTGGGAAGTTAAGCACCAAGGTCCAAGGGCCATTAGTGTGTCTGTGTGCTTGTATATATCTTTTTTTAAGATAGAGAAAATCTGAGTTTTCCTAAATAATGAGACAAAAATAGAAGAATGCTAATATTAAAATATGTATATATATTTGGATTGAGTAAAGAGGTATTTGAGACAGATGTCAAAGAGAGGTAATAGGTTTCAAGTTTACCCTTGGGCAAAATAAAGGATTTGAGGATAATTTTTTGTTGTATGGTACAAAGTGCAAAGAGGTAATTAAGAGTGTTCCTTTCTGCCCCCCTTATTCCATGAAGGTGTAAACCTAGGTGACCTAAAGGCCTATAATCACAATCTTATATTTTAGGGTAGGAACCAGGAAAAGGCTCCTGATATACTTAGCATTTTTCCCTTTATTAATTCAGACTACAGTCATGTGCTGCATAATGATGTTTCTGTCAACGACAGACTGCATTTACAACAGTGGTCCCATAATATTAGTACCGTATGGCCTAGGTGTGTAGTAGGCTATACCATCTAGGTTTGTGTGAGTACACTCTACGATGTTCACACAACAATGAAATCACCTAACAACGCATTTCTCAGAATGTAGCCCTGTCATTAAGCCATGCATGACTGTAGTCAATAAAAACTCGATCAATACAGAACTATCCTATGTTTTTTAGAAGCAGAAGTGTTAATTTCTCAAAACCAGCATGTTCTTTTGCTCCTCAGATATTTCACAAATGATGTTCCAGGTGAAGGAGGGCCCTACTGATAAGCCTCATTTCCTGAAGAGTCAACAGGGATAGACTCCATAGCACAAGAAGAGATATTAGGCTTGGAAAAAAGGAAAGATTCTCATCTATGAAACTTAAAAGAAGAAAGAAGTGAGTAGGCTGTAGATGTTTTAAGTAAGTAGGTGTTATACAAATAAGCTAAAAATGGCCTTTGTACATTGGCCGCTAGATTGTTCATTTCTTCACAGCAGGCTGAGACCCATTAGCTCAAAAGCCTGCTGGTGCTAAACTGAAAATTACATACATATAATTGTTTTAAACATAGCCCAAAAGAGAAGATTTTTAGCCATCTCCACTCTGCCTGCTTTGCCCACCCCTCAAAACTGTGCCCACCATCTACTAGCCATAGATAGTGTAAAATCTGGGACTATAAAGACCCCAAGCTGCTGCTTGCCCTTCCGAGCTCTCTGACCCAGAGACTCTCTGTCCTGCTGCTGCTCAACATCACCTAGACATGTAACCCCCCTCCCCTCTGGATGGTGGCTCCCCTGCCCCCATAGCCTCTGGAGAGTCTCATGCTGTGAGAGCCGTCCCCACATCCTCACGTCAGAGTCTCACAAATCAAGCTCGTGCGTGCTACTGTAATTTCTTGGTCATATCTTTTTAAAAAAATTCCATTCCCAAATCCCTCGAAACCCCTATAGCAGGACGACAACCAACAGAGTATCTGTTATAGCTGCACTTATCTCTGTTTCACAGAAGTAAGTACATTTACAGCAAGAAAGAAGTGGACGGGCTTGAGAAGGGTGATAAAAGATTTAGACTAGCTTGGCTGTGGAGAATGAGATGGGGGGGAGCTAATTACAGGTATTTCAAAGACAGATCAACTGATAATGGGAACAATGAATTTATTATAGCACAATCCACACAGTTTTGTTCTTTTTGTTTGTTTCTGGTTTGTTTGTTTTTTCTCTTGCACTGTTCAGCAAACTTGGGGGCAAATAAAAGATGGAAATTTGTGTTGATACAATGTTTGGTATTTGTGTGAATGGTAAAATGAACAGCAGAGGGAGTCAAGGTGTTGAAAGTGTACCTAAAAATCTATAGTGAAGTTCTATGAGATCTAATCTACAAAAAAGCAAGTGAACACAGAATAATAGATTGGAGCAAAGGGAAAAAAATTCTAGAGCAGGGCTTTTCTGTAAAGATGGAAATGTTCTGTAATCTGGGTGTCCGATATGGTATCTACTAGTTACACGTGGCTACTGAACGCTTGAAATGCGGCTAGGGTAACAGAGAAACAAATATTTTTCACTTTTTTTATTGTGGTAAAAAACATATAAAATTTACCATCTTTGCCATTTGTTTTTGTTCCATAGCATTAAGTATATTTACATTGTTTTGAAATTGATCTCCTGAGCCTGTTCATCTTGCAGAACTGAAAATCTATACTTAAACAATAACCTCCTTTTATCCCTTCCCCCAAGCCTGTGGTAACCACCATTCTACTTTCTCTATCTATTAGTTGACTACTTTAGACACCTTATATAAATGGAATCATACAGTATTTGTCCTTTAATTACTTATTTCACTAAGTGTCATGTCCTCGATGTTCATCCATGTTGCAGTATGTGACAGAATTTCCTTCCTTTTTAAGGCTGCCTGGTATCCCATTGTACGCATATATCACATTTTTTTTATCTCTTGATCTATCAATGGACATTTGGGTTGCTTCCACCTCTTGGCTGTTGCAAAATAGTGCTACTATGAACATGAATGTGAAAATATTTCTTCAAGATCTTGCTTTCAATTATTTTGGATATATATCTAGAAGTGGGATTGCTAGATTATATAGTAATTCTATTTTTAATTTTAATTATTTTTACTGTTATTTTTAATTTTTAGTTGTTTTTATTGTTTACCATAATGGCTGCACCATTTTACAACCCCATCAACAGTCTACGTGGGTACCAATTCTTTCACATCTCTGCCAAAACTTGTTATTTTCTGCTATTTATTTATTTATTTTTTGGTGAGGAAGATTCACTCTGAGCTAACATATGTTGCCAGTCTTTCTCTATTTTGTATATGGGTCGCCGCCACAACATGGCTTGATGAGTGGTGTAGGTCTACGCTTGGGATCTAAACCCGTGAACCCAAGGCGCCAAAGCAGAGCGCACAGACTTAACCATTACGCCATGGGGCTGGCCTCTGTTATTTTTCTTGTATAGTAGTCATACTAATGGATGTGAAGTGACATCTCACAGAGGTTCTGATTTATATTTCTCTCATAATTAGTGATCTTCAGCATCTTTTCAAATCTTTGTTGGCATTTGTATATCATCTTTGAAGAAATGTCTGTTCAAATTCTTTCCCATTTTTTAATTGGGTTATTTAATTTTTGTTATTGAGCTGTAGTTCTTTATATAATCTGGATATTCATCCCTTATCAGGTCTGTGATTTGCAGATATTTTCTCCCATTCCATAGGTTTCCTATTCACTGTTGATTGTGTCCTTTGATGAACAAAGTTTTCAAGTTTGATGTAGTAATATTTGTCTATTTTTGTGATTTTTGCCTCTGCTTTTGGTGTCATTTTCAAGAAATCATTGCCAAATCAAATGTCATGAAGTTTTTCCCTTTGTTTTCTTCTGGAAGTTTTCTAGTATTGGGTCTTACATTTAGCAATTTAATCCCTTTAGAGTTGATTTTTGTATACGGTGTAAGATAAGAATCCAATTTTATTTTTTGGCAAATGGATATCCAATTTTCCCAGCACAATGTGTTGAAAAGACTGTCTTTTCCCCATTGAGTGGTCTTGACACCCTTGTTGAAAATTCACAAGGTTATATTTCGAGACCCTGTATTTTATTCCAATGGTCTATATGTCTGTCTTTACACCAGTACCAGAGTTTTGATTACTGTAACTTTGTAATATGCTTTGAAATCAGAAAGTGTGAGTCTTCCAAGTTCATTATTTTTTCAACATTTTTTTCACTATTTGGGGTCCCTGAGTTTCCATATGAATTTTAGGATGATTTTTTTTTCCATTTCTGCAAAAAATCCCGATGAAATTTTGATAGAGATTGCATTGAATCTGTAGATCACTTTAGGTATTATTGACATCTTAACAATGTTAATTCTTCCAATCCATGAACATGGATGTCTTTCATTTCTATCTTTAATTTCTTTCAGAAATATTTTGTAGTTTTCAGTGTACAAGTCTTTCACCTCCTTTGTTAGGTTTCTTTCTAAGTATTTTATTCTTTTGATGCTCTTGTAAATGGAATTTTCTTCTTTTTTTTTTTCTGCTGAGGAAGATTTGCCCTGAGCTTACATCTGTTGCCAATCTTCCTCTTTTTCCTTGAGGAAGATTTGCCCTGAGCTAATATCTGTACCAATCTTTCTCTATTTTGTATGTGAGTTGATGCCACAGCATGGCCGCTGACAAGTGGTGTAGGTCTGTGGCCGGGAACTGAACCCCAGTCACTGAAGTGGAGCACACCAAACTTAGCAACTAGGCCATGGGGCCAGCCCTGGAATTGTTTTCTTAATTTCTTTTTCTGTTCATTGTTGGTGTATAGAAACACAACTATTTTTGCATGTGATTTTGTATTCTGCAACTTTGCTGAATTTATTATTTCTGATAGTTTTTTGTGGAATCTTTAGGGTTTTCTACATATAAGATCCTGTTGTCTGCAAATAGAGATAAGTTTACTTATTCTTTTGCAATTTGGATGCTTTTTATTTCTTTTTCTTGCCTAATTGCTCTGATTAGGACTTCCAATACTATGTTGAATAGAAGTGATGAGAATGGACATCTTTGCCTTGTTCCTGATCATGGAGGAAAAGCTTTCAGTCTTTCATCAGTGAATATGGTATTAGCTGTGGGTTGAGGAACTCAATTTTAATTGAATTTAATTTTAATTAATTAAATTATAATTTAAATAGCATGATGCAGCTAGTGGCTACCATTTTGGACAGCACAGTTCTAGAGAGTCCAGAAATAAATAAATGTTGGACTTTTGGACAGATGTGAGTTTAATATTTTAAAAGCAAATTCATTTATAGAATACTCTTTCAAATAGGATGGTTTAGAGTCTTGATAATGTGAAGAAAGTAAAGATCATTTGACAAATCTGAATTGGCTTTACTTAAATTGGGTTAATAGGATTATGAAGTAATGTAACAAAGGCCTATTCAGAATCATACCAAGAATTATTAGATAAAGTTTTGTCAATGACGGATAACTCTGAGATCAGTTTTCTCCTATGCTTTGAAGGCAGTAAGTCAATTCTGATATAGATGAGAAGTGATGACATTACATACCACTGTGTCTTATGTAACATGGAAATCTATTAATACTTGTAGAGTCCATTAAACTATGAGGAAGCAATGAGTTGCTAAAAGGAATTTATATCAGTTTTTGATGCAAAAAAAAAAAAAAGGCGGTGAGTAAATCATGGAGAAAATTGAGACATATGTTCCTAACAGCAGTAAGATGCTATATAATTCCATATTTTGTATATCATCTCTCTTAAACTCTGCCTATTTCTCCCAAAGAATTTTTGTTTGGTACCTATTGGTTTTTTCAGTCTGGTACTTCTAATTTCTTCTAATAGTTCAAGTCAGTGTCCATTGAGCTTGAAAATAATTACATTATATTCCACTTTGGTTTGGTTGCTTCAATCTGTGTTTTTGGGGGTATATTCACAATGAAGGCAAAATCAGGAAAAGATGACAATCAGGTTCTCAATAAATACCTGATAAGTTTTGATATATCTAAATTTCTATAGTCTCCAGTTTGGATACTCACTCTACTAAAATGAGACCTGGCATTCTCTCTGTTTGCAAATTCCAAAACACTCCCTTCCTACAGTCAAACTTAAACCTACACACTCACAATATACACGAGTTTTCTCTTATGCCTTTTAATGATTGAAAAAGACAAGATCACACACAATCATATTATGTTTTGCTTTCTTTTCTGTATTAGGCCACATAAAATGCAATTTCTTTATTCCCATGTTATCTCTATGGTGACTTAATAAAAGTTGTTATTTTTAAAATTGGTTAGATAATATCTGGTTCAACATATGGTACTTCTTACTTGGTTTCCTCCATTAGGAAAAAGAAAAGAGTATTTTATCCGGGCTAATCTTTGATATGACTTGCAAATTTTCTGAAGTTGCTGACTATTGACATTCTAGTTCTCTAAACTAACTATGCCACTCTACTTGGAAGTTTTGATTTCCTGTTATCTCTGGGATTTCAATTGTTTTTATTTAGTTGATTTATTGGAATAATGTTGCAGATAGCATTGGTGTCCATTATCATTTTTTTTGTGTTTCTGAGGAAGATTGGCCCTGGGCTAACATCCATGTCCATCTTCCTCTACTTTATATGTGGGACGCCTGCCACAACATGGCTTGATAAACACTGCATAGTCCGCGCCCAGGATTTGAACCCAAAGCCACCAAAATGGAGTGTGTGAACTTAACCACTAAGTCACCGGGACAGCCCCTGTTATCTTTTTTGTGAAGGAAAAGTTTCTAGAACATGTGGAGCATTTCAGTGTCATTAAAGACTAAAATGTATAAGTCCGCAAGAGTTTCTATGTGAAATTTGAGACATTATATGCTTTCTCTGTCTTCCCTAATGATTTAAGCATATTAAATATACATTCTCTCTTATTGGTAATATTGTCCAAGAGTCACAGGAATGATTATATCCTATAAATGCATCAGGAGGGTTTAAACTGTGAATATTTCACACATTAATGCATAGAAGAACATTTAGGTTAGGTTAGAATTTTAATTATAGCATTTTCATAGGTTCTAAAAATAGAAAAGAGTCAAATACAGAAAATTTTAAACAAAAAAATAAATAAATAATACCAAGTTAAGCACCTTCTCAAGCCCTAAATCCTTTGCTTAAAAAATAATAATAATAATAAGTTGCTTTAGGCTCAGAAAACAAATAAGATCTGTACCATTCATATAACTTTTTCTCTCAGGTGAATCCTTTACATCACAGTAACTTCTCATAGTTCACAATGAGATATAAATATATATTTTCTCAAGGTATTTTTAGTAGATTCTTATTTACAAAATTGATAATATTAGAGCTGGAGCTCCAATATTGGAGCAGGAAATGACCCTGAATATTATGTTGTCTTGAATTCTAAAATACTGAGGTTCAATAAGGTTAACCTTATTTCTAAGGTGAAAAAGAGAATTTAGTGGCACAGCCACTCTTCCTTTAGACTCTGATTCCCAGTCTATTGTAATTGCTACACGTCAACCCCCATGCCATCTCTGGATGAAGACATTCTGTTGATAATTGAGCCTTTGTCTCACTGTTTCTTTCCAAGTCAGAATAAACAATAGATTGGCATGTAGGAACGAATCTATATATAGTATCTATATAGAATCTATATATATTTATATACACTTGAGAGTCAAGATTACTCATTTATATTCCTTCAAAATTAAAAGAAAGAACTGCAAAGAAACACAGTGGAAATTAATTTAAGATTTAAAATATATAGTCATAGAGGAAATTTCCAAAATCTGATAACAAAAATTTGCTTCAATCTTAGATTTGTTTATAACCACAGTATAGAAATCTCTAATAATAAATGTCACAGACCCTCAACCTCTGTAACTCTGCGCATATTTCTGAATCCTAGGAGGTCTCGTGGTTTCTTCTTCTATCCTACCTATGTAGCGATGAAGTCTCAAATTTAGCATCACTTGCAAACTTAATTGTGTGCTTGTTTATTGCTTTTGCTAGATATTTACTGAATATCTTTGATAAGACAAGATCTGAAGCCATTCAGATTCCCACAGCTCAATTCTTTGTCATTTATCGTATTTAATTTTTAGTCCTTTAACCAGTTTTTAAATATATATGACAATTAAGGTATATAAGCAAACTTTATTTTATTTTACTTTTTTGGTGAGGAAGATTGGCCTTGAGCTAACACCTGTTGTCAGTCTTCCTCTTTTGCTTGAGAAAGATTGTCTCTGAGCTAACATCTGTGCCTATCTTCCTCCATTTTGTATGTGGGACGCCACCACAGCATTGCTAATGAGTGGTGTAGGTCCACACCCGGGATCTGAACCTGCGAACCTCGGGCCACCAAATTGGAGTGCATGAATTTAACCACTAGGCCACGGGGCTGGCCCCCAAACTTTATTTTTTACCAAAAATTGCAAGGGGCCTATTAATATAGCCCACATATTTTATAGGTTATATGTTTCTTCTAAATTTTTTTTTTCCTGAGAACTAAGGGAACTGAAGACATAGGTATACAGCCAAGAGGTTAGTGGATCTTGAGGTTTTGAGGGGCAAACAGGGTATATAATAAAATCATGGAGTAGTAACTTTAGAGGAATATAAGACAGAATGAGAAATCTGCTACTAAAAGTTGTAACCAAGATAACTGGAATGTATGTTTTTTTCCCAGTTCATTTAGCCCATATCAATGTCCCTAACCATTTGTTCCTCTTCCTTTGATACCTATGACATAATAATGTTTAAAAATTCAAATTTCAGATCCAATTTTGCCTGGGGTCGAATCCCAGCTCCATCATTTCCTAGCTGTGTAATCTTGGGCAAAATTATTTGTGCCTCAGTTTCTTTGCCTGTTAAATGGAGGGATATTAAATGAAGATGTCTTCTAGAAAAGTTCCTGACATATTGAAAATGCTCTTTTAAATGTTTATTGTTGTAATTTGTTTTATATTTATTTTATCTTCTTTCATATGGTGGCCTCTTTGAGCAGAGATTAATGTTTCCTGATAAAAACAACACAGCCAGGTCTCCTGATCATCAGCAGTTTACCGAGGGCACAGGCAGGTTTCTGCTAATGATTTCACTAATCATCCACTGAATTTATAACACATTTTGTCCATGAGCCAATAAAAGATCAGCAAAATAGATATTTAAGCAGATGAGTATTCGTTTTTGCTAGGAGGTTACTATTCATTTTTCAGTTTGATTTCTAGCTTTGTGATTTATCAAATAGCTAAAGGTGAACTTCCAAGTTATTTATTAATAATTACTTCTGATTTTCTATTTTTTAAAAAACGCTTGACTAAAATTTCTCTTTTCTTTTTAGAACTGCTTTTTCTTGAGTTTCTTCAATAAAATCTTATACACATACATAGGTAAAGCATCCACTGAAGTTTCCATTAACTTTTACAAAAAGACTCTAATAATAGGAACATCTAATATTAAGAATGTAATCCTTCCTAGTACTATTAGTTGCCTTTTCTATCATCTTGGAAATACTTATTAGAGGCTTCTTCTTGGGTTATAAGTGGAGGTGAAAGGTGTAGTTACACAAAATATTTTGACAAATCCTACTTTATGGATGAGAAATTCAAAGAAATGGCTATTCAGATATTCTGAATATATTTCTGAATATATATAATCAGAAAGCCCTAACCATATAGGTACATAAAATATTTTCTCAACAGTCCCACAACTGGATCCACTGTTATAAAAATGTGGCAACAGTCATAAAGGATGAATTGTATCAGTGGGCAATATAGGACTGGAACAGATACTAGTGCTGTCTGAGATTTGCTGGCTTGTGAAACAGTTTTTCACTCAAGTAGAACTGATTCGTATTGAATTCCATGGGCATTTGAACAAGTACTTGGGTTGAGTAGAAGTTTAGGAAGTCCTTTTTAAATTGCCTGAAATAAAGTTGTTGAAAAACAGCAAATGTGTGGTACAGGTATGGTGAACTAAACAATACAATAAAGTAATTGACCAGTCGGTTCTGCAGGGCATAAATTTTATGATTAAAAATCTAAGCTGTGGGGCCGGCCTGGTGGCACAAGTGGTTAAGTGCGTGCGCTCTGCTGCAGCGGCTCAGGGTTCTCTGGTTAGGATCCCAGGCGCACACGGACGCATTGCTTGGCAAGCCATGCTGTGGTGGCGTCCCATATAAATCGGAGGAAGTTGAGCACAGATGTTAGCCCAGGGCCAGTCTTCCTCAGCAAAAAAAGAGGAGGATTGGCAGATGTTAGCACAGGGCTGATCTCCTCACACACAAAAAAAATCTAAGCTGAGGGGCCGGCCCGGTGGCACAAGTGGTTAAGTGCACGTGCTCCCCTGCAGTGGCCCAGGGTTCACTGGTTCGGATCCCCGGCACACACCGACACCCTGCTTGTAGAGCCGTGCTGTGGCGGCATCCCATATAAAGTAGAGGAAGATGGGCACGGATGTTAGCCAATCTTCCTCAGCAAAAAGAGGAGGATTGGCATCAGATGTTAGCTCAGTGCTGATCTTCCTCACCAAAAAAAAAAAAAAAAATCTAAGCTGAAATACTGATATAATTCTTTTCCATAAGGAGTGAGGCTAAAGGCTAAAATAGATGGCTTTTTTCTTTACTTTTTTGTACATTAGAATGTATACAAAAAAATAAAACTGAAGTTTATAAATGAATGAGCAGTAAAAAATAAAGAAACAAACAAGGAAAAAAAAATGAATTTAGGCCAATTGGAACAAAGCTTCCGAAAATACATTTACAGAAACACCAGTAAACTACAAAATAGCTTTTGGAGATGGACAGATAAAAATGTTATTGATTTGTGATTTGAGGAATCATGTGTTCTTGGTTTTTGCAAACAGATAAATTAATTGTATTTGTGTTTGTGTTATCATGCCTATTCACAAAAATTGCTTCTATAGAGATTCCTAAATGACACTCATCAGTGGAGTTCCTGAGGACAACATCAATTATTCTTTTGGTCCATGACATTTTTATTCTCAAAATAATCCTGATTTACTCCTTTTGTAGCATTTGATTCCTCTATCTGATCATGTACAAAAGCATTTATGGAAATGGGAAACACGGGAGGGACTTTACTAATAGCTGGAGAAAAGCCAACCTATTTCAGTAATTTTCTCTGTAAAACCGTGATGAGCAAAGGAATTGGAAACATGTTAAATTTTGCCATTTATTATTGCTTATTCAAGTACAGTTATGAAAAAAATATATTCTTGATTTTTATTATATTTATATAAGTTTTATATTCATAACTTGCTACTGAAAGTTTTGGCATTCTTATCCTTTGAAACAAATAGGGGGCAATCTACCTATGACTTTTATTAGCATTAGTATTTAGTGAAAATTTCTATATAGGCACTATGTATAAATTTATATTTTTAAGTTCCTCTGTTACTGGCTTCAAGAAAATGAATTGCATGTTCTCAGGCAAATAAAAAAAGACTATTATGGAGATAATAGTTATTCATTCAATGGTGAATTATTACTAACATTCAGGCAATTTTATCATAACTTTAGAGTGGTTTCTGACCTGAACCTCAATGGAATCATCATCATCTTTCCTCTTATGGGCACATTACTAATTCTATTAACTTTAAGAGAAAAGAAAAGCTTTACTTCAGTACCTGAAGACTTAATTCCAGTATCTGATTGAACTCTCCAAGTAGAAAAAGTGAACCTGAGTGTGCAACTTAAGTTTTGTGCAGTTCAAGTAATGAAAAGGCCCTAGGCCTGACACTGATCTTTTGAATTTGTAGATTTCTTACTTGGCAGCATAAACTCCTTGGCTTGCTTTGCTCTGGCTATAAAATAAGCTTCTGCTCAAATATTAGCAGGAGACTGGTCCATGAAAGTGTTTTACTGCTGAAACAAAAATGATTACCAAACTCTAAATTTCCTATTAAAATTAAAATTATTAAAAACAAATTATTTGGCCACTTCTTATATTGTGCCTTCATAGTGATCTTTATTTCTATCATAGCATCTTTAATAATTACTTCTATCTTTGAAGTTTAGAAGAGACCTTATTTGTATATTTATATCTCCAGCACCTTGGACAGTGCCTCTGCATAGAAACACCATAATGTTTGTTGAATCAATGAGTTGAATTTAACTGCTTATGAACCTGGGGCAATCAATAAAACACAGCATATGGACAGGATGACCAGAGATGGCTATCTGTCAAATATTTTTATGTTGCCATATTTTAAAACTTTCTAATATACTTTTTTTAAAAGTTAAATGTGGCCATGGAAATGATCTAGTAATTCAACGAGATCACATTATAAATCAAGAAACTGAGATTTGGACATATCCTTGGAATAATATCTTATAATTTAGACCAAGAAACATTTAAAAACAAACATTTCCAGCTTCCATATTCAAAACACAGAATAATTAATTGATAAACTCACAATGTGTCAAACTGAGCCTGTCCAAACACAGATTTTTGCCTACACGGATATACTTAGGTTCACTATCAAACTAGCAAAGTAATGTAAACATTATAACCTAAGATCTGTGCAGCTCCTTGAATTCTCCCTTGTTTTCCAGAGAAAACAAGCAAGCTAGGTCAAAAGAGTCAAGGAACAGAGGCTTTTGACCCTTATACCATTAGGGTGTGGAGGAGACAGATCAGAATTCAGGGTCTTGCTACTACTGGAGTTACATACAGATTCTTATTTCCTATTTCTTACTATATTGTCATGCCTAAAAGTGGCCGACCCATGGCCTAAGACACCAACTCACTTTGATAATCGTAGAGATATTTACCTCTTGGCCTGAAGCAAACTAATTGCTGATTCCTTTCTTTTAGCTCTAAGAAGTGTGTCTCTGCCCTACAACAAATCTAGAGATTAGGGGTGAATTTTATCTGGAAAAGTAATTTTTCATGTAAGTTCCTTTTGTGGAAAGGCTAGATTTCAAGGCACAGTATCCTTTTATGATTCCTGAGAAATTCACTGGAGTGCTGCTCTCTCATTAGACGAGAGATGATCCTTGATCATTGAAAGTTTTGAATTATTTTCCATTCTTGTCCTCTTTGAACTTTTCAGAAAGAAATGCTTTTTTTTTTAAAGATAGAGAAGCCATTAACAAAAATAGTGATGGATATGTTCTTTCCTAGCTTTTACAAAATCTTAAGAAAATTTGTCACATTAAGGTTTATTCATAAAACAAACCCCATAAGAATGAAGAATGTATTCTTTTGAACTGAATTAAATCAAAGTCTGCCGTAACCAACTGTGGATTGATTACCCGTAGATTATCTTTATTTGACTTATTTAAACCATCTCTCTTGACCTTCAACTTCTCCCCTATACTTGGAGTCACCTTTTCCACTCAAACTACTCTGCTCTTACTCTGATATTCCTATAGGTCTGACCTCTGATTGCTTATGTTTCCCAAGGCAGTGTATGAATGGTAGGGACCTCTAATTCCCTACCAGCCAGTTCCACCAACCAAGGAAACTTTCACTCTTATATTTTATCTTTTTCAGTCAGAGTTATTGACTTTTCTTATGACAAAGAAGACAAAAAAAAGGAGGTTCTTTAAGAAGAAGGATTGAGTTCTCTTTTATGCTTGCTGGGTTAATAGTAATGATGAAGTAGCCAAACCGGCCTGCTTAGTAAGTATTTAGGGCTAAGAAACTAGGAATCAGGAAAGGTCAATTAGAGATATAGATTACCAAGTCCTTTACATGAAGATTGAAGCCATGATAATTTTTGAAAAAGTAGTATTTTGTAATCACTGCAGACTGAATTTATACATAATCCATCCTGAAGGATGAATTCCATTAACACAAGTTGAAAAATATAGTAAAATAAACATTGAGCCAGCAACCAAATAACAAAGAAAAATAGGTTTTAACTATTTTAAAACTTTATGAAATATGGAGTAAAATCATTTTTGGTAATCATTTTATTATAATTTTATAGATCTAAAGTTTATTTAAATTATAAAATTATTCCCCTAAGTCTACATTAAAATGAATGGTGAATTGGAAAGAAAATTATATTTGCATTTGTAATAACTGGGTTCTGCTCCTAATTTTGCCATTCACATTAATTACAATTTGATGATTGCCCAGTATACATTATCTAGCACATTGTTTACACAGCTAGGCTTGTTTTCTCATCTTTAATAAGTAAAATATTCATACAGCAGTTGATATGATTACATGACGTGTCATGTGATAACAACCATCATATCATCTGACAAATAGCAATTTATTTATTCCAATTATTTAATTTTGGTATAATTTGTAGTCATTATTTAACTTATTGTTTTCCATCCTTACGCCAAATATCATGTTATATTTCTTGTTCTTCCACCTCCTATTTGTTAATCAACCAAACATAAAATTTTCAGGCTGTGCTCAGAGCATGCAGCCATTGCCAGAGGCTGAGAGGCTATTGATTTGATAGTTGTTTTTGGATCAGTGTGAGTCTGGCACTTCAAAGGACCTTTTACAGCCAACCCATCTTGGCTCACCGGGCAAAGTAAACTCCCAGGCCAATAAGAGAGACCTGCTGAGTAAAATAAATCACTTGAAATGGCACAAAAGCAAGAGTTCTTTTTCATTTTTCAATCCCAAAGTGTGTTGTTCTTGTTCCACCAAACACGTACACTGTCTTGGGACCACAGGTGACAGAAAGATCTTTAAAGGCTGCAATGGGAGAATAAACAACCACCCACTTCCTTAGATGAGAATATAATGTCGAATAAAGAGGATAAAAAATGATTAAAAAGGGAAGAAAAAAGAAGCAGCATCATATTTTAAGCCTAATAATAACCTTTCTAATTTAATTCAGATTCCATCTCTATGTATCTAGGTATGAATAAGCACATACTCTCAGATATTTTCCTTAAAATACATTCAACAATATGCTTTAGAATGATAAATATTTATACAACATATTTTCCCCTTACATGTAACTGGAGAATCCCCGTTGCTTTAACTTAAAATCATTCCATATTTTTGTCTATTCTGAATGTGACTGGACAATAAATGCGTAGAGACGTGTTTCTTTAAAAGTTTGCTTGATTTTAACATGCTTGATTCCTTTTCTGAAATTTCATTGGCGTGAAAAAAGTCTATGTTTCTGGAAGGGTAGAAAATCTTTGATAAAATAGTTAAGTGTGGTTTCCTTAAGGATTTGCGCCTGTCCTAAAAGATCAAGAGTTATATCGAAAACACTTAGCTATATGAAACTTAGTTCCTGGGACAGACTTATATTTAGAACATAAGCTCATTAAAACTCTATTGAACTGAATTAATTTATAATTTTTAAGTTAATGAATAAATTTCCTTTGAATTGTATACATTTTGCTTATAATTTGAAAAATTTGCCAGCCTTCCACACGGATCAAATGAGAGTAACAATTGTCTCTGTGATTGTAAAAAAGCCCAACATTTAGAAGCCAAAAATTCTCCCCCACAATAGCTCTGTGACTTTGTGCAAGCCAAGCCCCCTGAACCCCAATTTTTTTCATCTGTGTAATTGCAATGATGATATCTTCTCCATCCTTCATTAGAATTATTATGGGTATTATGTTGGATGGGATTTTGAGCCATTGGAATAAACTTTGACACAGGATAATATAAGTTTATTGGAAAACTGTTGTAAAATTCCCTTTGTACTTCTCTAGCCGTTCATTTTCTCAGAACAGGTATTGTTTTTCACCTCTTACAAATTATCATGACCTCATTTGGAACCTCTCTAGACATCTACATGTCTCTTGAATACTTTGGTAGAGAAGTGGACGTAATGCTATCCTAAAATAGATGGGAAAATTTGACTTTTCTATATAGGAAGATTACCTCAGCACAATATTCTTAGTATTGCCATTAGCGTTGTTTAATGTTATAATATCATAGCCAAAAAACATGCTTTTTAAACAGTGCTGTACTAACGTTTGTATCATTTTATTCTTCTGATATATGGGCAGTTGTATACTTATTTTCATTATGGGAACAACACCAAAATGCTATTTTTTCAAGAAGAAGGAGCTCACAACTGTACAATTTGGGGGAGGCACATTAATTTTTTATAAGAAAGTTTGTACAATAAAGTATAAATTTTGCGGGTAGAATTAAAAGCAGCAATGAAAGTCGTTGTGTTGATCAGAATGTGGAATCACAAATAAGCACAATTGCAAGAATAGCCCATGTGCTATGTAGTGGTCCAAATGGATAGATTGTGATGTCACTCCATGAAATAGGAAATACATAAAGAGGACCAATTCTGGTAGGATGAATGTGAGTTCAGACTTAGATATATTGAGTGTGAGGTATGTTTGTGACATCAGAAAGGTGCTGTCAATTAGACTGAAAGAACTGAAAGCATGGAGCTCAGAGACCTGACCTGGACATTAGCATCATCTGCAGTTAGAGAGAGCCAGTTGAAGTCAGTCTTGTGAATGAAGTCTCCCAGAGAAAGAGGATCAAGTGAGGAAAGAAGAGGACCTGAGATCAAGTCTTTAGGAAATCTCAACATGTACAAGACAGACATGAGAGAATGAGCCCGCTAAGGAGGTGGAAGGAAATAACAAGAGTAGCTAGGCAAAAGTCAAGAGTGTATTCTCTTATAGTAGTTTTAGAAAATGATCAAGAAGGAGCGTGATAAACAAGGAGGAATGCATTTTAGACATTAAATACAAATAGACAAGTGCCCTGTTTTGAATGCAGTCAAACATTTACATTTCATTCAAACAGTAGAATAATTCCTGTGTCCAAAGCACTATGTGCTAGGGGCTTCAGGGATGCAAAGTACATTTTAAGTGAGTAAGCAGGGAAAAATTCTGGACTGGCTGAGCAAGAAGCTCAGTAAGACCAGTCCTTAAAAAGCAATGATAAAATTGGACAAAATTGTCAAAAACAACTACTTTAGGATTCTGAAAATTGACCAAAGGCATACAACAAATTGAGAAATGTTTATTCAAGAAGTCCTGAACCTCTGTAAGAATAGTGGGAATCTGTGGTATTTTAGCCTGAGGAGGTTCCACCATTTCCCCCCAATACAATTCCATTGCATGGAGGGCAGGGCAGGCCATGAGGATCTGCATCTTTGCTGACAAAGTGTCTGATTTGATTTGGTATGGGAGCTGGGAAAAATCCACACTAGGACACACCGTTGAAAACAATGGAGAAACAATCCCCAAACAATAGCAAACAATCTGGAATGGCCGACATCATTCCTAGTCTAATGCCATGGTACAGTCTGGAGTAAGCAACAGACCAGCAAACCAGCCATAAATTTAACAGGCTGTACTGAAGAATCAGACAGGCATAATGAGTCTTGATAAGTTTTCATATAACCGTGACGGTCTGGAATATTGTGCACTATACAAGGCTCTGTTCACATTCAGGAAAGACCAGAGAAAACCTTAGTTTGTCTATTTATCTCTGGCTGACTATGAGGCCTTGAGCATACAGAAATTAAAAGCTGAAGAAGAACTGTAAAAATATGGAACTTTGATTGTATTTCCAAACCATACACAGGTCTACTAGCAAAGAGTAAAAGCTACTGACTCAATGGTTTTAAGTAGAACTGCTTACCAATCATTGGTTGATCACTAAACTATGTTGACCCAAGAAGAACCCCTAGGAAGCCGGGCTTAAAAACAGAAATAAAGGAAAAAATAATAGAAAAAATAAAAATTGAGCAGAAACTTCAGCAGCCATTCATTCTGGGGAGAGACATACTCTACTGAATTATCCCAAGCAAACAAACCAAACAAACGAAAGCAAGGTTGATTAGAATCTAGGGTTGAAACAATGTATTACCTATAATGTCAAATTTTTAACAAAAAATGTGAGATGCAAAGAAACAGGAAATTGGAACATATGCACTTGAAAAAAAAAGTGACTAGACGTGTTACTGATGAGGATTTAGCAGAGAAAGAATACAAAGAAGCTATTATAAATATGTTTAGAGAACCAAAGGAAAAATATATATATATGTGTGTATATCTATATCTATATATATATGTAAAATAAAGGTAAGTACGTCAGTATTGACTCATCAAATATAGAATATCAGTGACAATAAATTATATAAGAGAACAAAGTGAAAACTCTGGAGTTAAAAAGCAAACTAATTGAAATAAAAATTTCACTAGAGGAATTTAAAGAGATGTGAGCTGACAGAAGAATAAATAAGTGAATATGAAGATAGAGCAATAGAGATAATCCAAGCAGAAGAACAGAAAGGAAAAATAAACAGAGCTTTAGAGACCTGTGGTACACCGACAAGCAAACCAACAAATGCACAGTGGAGTCCTTGGAAAAATGAGAGAAAGGAAAGAAAATATATTTGAAGAGCGAGCCAGTACTTCCTATATTTGATGAAGAAATTAATCTACAATATCCAAGAAACTCAGTATATTCCCAAAAGAATACACACAAAGAGATCCACAGCTAGGATTTAAAATTCTGAAAACCAAAGACAAAACCTTGAAAGCAGCACCTATGTTAACTTCTACTGCACTTTATTGGTTAAAGCACTCACAAGCACAGCGTGGTTACTAGCTGTGGCTATTTTCTATAGAAACCCATTGCATACTAAGATATTTCCAGAAATTGAGTAAGATTCCTAGTGTGCCAAATTAAGACTCTAAAATATTATCAGTAAATGATTTTTTTATAGATGTTAACGCTATGTAATATCTTGTACAAAAGGCACTCACCAATCATTCTATCAGAAGCTTTGATTGACTAGCCTATTATTGGCTCTTCTCATAATGTCTTCCTTTCTCAGGCTGTCACTTACTGTTGGTATTTGAAACAGCTGTAATTAGCTGTGAGGGCCTGCTAAAATAGATACTGGTGGTACTGGAGCAAATCTGAGGATCTGGAAACCGTTATGGACTGTTGCCTCAACCAGAGTCAGATCTTACCTGGGAAGTAGTTAGCAGACACTCTCCAGGACCCAAGGTGGCTAGGCAAGCTGTGAGAATTCTAGGTGACATCGTCAGCTTGCAGCTCCAGGGCCTGCTATTGACTAGGATACAGGTTTTTACGTAAAGGCTTAGGGCTCCAACAGTGAGTCCTCCAGTGAAAAAGACAGGAGCTACATGGCTTTCTGTAACTTAAACTCAGAAGGCACACAGTGTCACTTCTATTTTACTCTGTTGGTTGAAGCAGTCACAAGCCCAGCCACATTCAGGGGGAAGGGATATAGACCCCTCTAAATGATACTCGGAGTGTCAAAGATTTAGCAGCCATGTTTTAAAACCACTACAGCCTGCCCTTTGACTTCAATTTATTTACTTTCCTCCTACATGTAAAATACAAGTTTCTCCTCCCAACACGCAACACTCACTTTAAGTTGTATTCAGTTACAGCGTTGGGCTAAAGGTCAGACCCAGGATCTTCTCATCTAAAGAGGTCCAGTTGCAGAAAAAGTTCCTTGAGTTTGTTTGCTTAAGTATGATTTCTCTCAATATGAACATCTGTGAACGAAAGAGAAAAGCCATTTATCCCCGTGCTTCTAACAAACAATGGTGGGACAGACATAGGATAAGCATAATAGATAAGACCAAACGCAAAGGGGGAAAGTGGGAGACCCAGCAGTTAATGCTCAGTAACAATTCTGAAGCCAGCCAGGTGCGCATGCCAGTTTCTTGATTAGGCTCAGTGCTGTTCACTGAGATTATGTTTATGTCTATTTTTCAATGTGTCTACTATTTTAGGGGAAAGAAAGGCTTAGAAAAACCGTAGACCCAAATTAGGTATTTCTTTGTTTAGCAAAACAACTTAATGAAGTTTTGACTAGATAAGCTTAATTACATGCAAAACTGACTAGGCTGTAAAAATACAAGGTGACAAAATACAGTTGTTTAAACAAGATGCAAATGTATTTCTCACATAGTAGTCTGGCCAGTGGTGCAGAACTAGTGTTGTAGCTCAATAACCTTGAGGACCTGGCTTGTTCCAGCTTCCTTCACTGCCTCATCCTTAGAGTGTTGTAAGTCCCAGAAAAGACCAAAAATACTCATGAAAACATAGAAAACATAAAACTCACCTACATAATCAATAACAACCTTCTGTCAGACTTGTGGAGGATGACTCACTGATGATATAAAATAGTTATGTTTTCAAATAGTATTTAGTTTTATGGAAAATTGGCCCTATCAAATTCAATGGAAAAAGAACATGAATTTGCATTTAGAACGTGAGCTTTCCTAAACATGCACATATACACACACCACTCCACATATACAAAAAAAAATAAACTAAAATCACTAAAATTCACAGCTGTTATTTGTGGGCTGGGAAATTGCAGGGATTTAATTTTTTTTTAAACAAAAAATACTAAATTGAAAATATTATGGAGGCTCTACTTCCTAATTTTACAGGCCCTTTAAGCATACTTAGATACTGATTTTAAGAGGCATTATATCCTTTCACTTAATTGATACAGGAGACATTATATCCTTTCACTTAATTGATACTTTGGTAGTAATATAACTGATTAAAAAACAGCATTTAACCGGTATGATTTCAAATGAATCATGGGCCCTTTCTTCCTAGATAGATTCCTGGAATGCTTTAAGAGTGGATGACTGGAAATAAAGTCTCAGTCCTGATTGTGGACCTCTTTCGCATCATTGCTGTCTTGCCCCCCTTGTTTGGTCACTACGTTAGTGAGTTGAATAGTGACCCCCAAAATTTGTATCCACCTGGAATTTCAGAATGTGACCTTATTTATAAATAGGGTTTTTGCAGATGTAATTAGTTAAGATGAGATCATACTTGATTAGAGTGGACCTTAAATCCAATGACGGGTGTCTTTATAAGAAGAGGAGAGGAAGTGTGGAGACATACATACAAAGAGTAGAAGGCCACATGACAATAGAGGCAGGAGTTGGAGTGATGCAGCTACAAGTCAATGCAAGGATTGTCTGAAGACACCGGAAGCTAGGAAGAGGCAAGGAAGGATTCTTCCCTTGAGCCTCTAAAGGGAGCATGGCCCTGCTGATACTTTGATTTCAAACATCTAGACTCCAAACCTGTGAGAGAATAAATTTCTGTTGTTTTAAGCCACCCAGTTTGTGGCAATTTGTTATGGCAGCCCTAGGAAACTGGTATGATTATCTTCCAGAGAAAGGAACATATTGCATTAAAGTAACCTGAGATAGATAACAATATATGAGGTGTATATATACGTAACATATATATGATATATATGTATCTAGAATATTACATAATGCCTAAGAAAAACAAACTATGAGATACAAAAATAGAGATTTCTAAAAAAAGGTTAATGTAACTGCTGATCAAAAAGTTATCAATAGTTATCAATTGCTATACAAATGTTAGTTATACACACATTTTTATGCATTTTAACTTCTGACTCCATCTATAATGTAAATTAGACTGATTTAATTTTCCCCACCCACATTCTAAAGCCATCATTAGCGGAGATATAAATTATTCCACATACTTTACACAATTCATCTCAATGAGGGATGAAAAAAATTTGAACCCATAAATCAGGGACAATGCAGAAAACATACCACTGGCTAAATATATGAGAGTTCAATATAATTTTCTCTTATCTACATTTTTTCTGGAAATGCAGAATTAATTACTAAATTAAATAAATCCCAATTAATTTTGAATGCACATAATGTAAATAATTACAATCACGATTTGGATACCAATACCGCACTGCACAAAATTTATGTTTACTTTCATTTATTTAATCACTGGTTCTTATTAGAAAAGAACAGTAGGGTATTTGGAGTCTAAATGACGTCTCCAACATGTTCTGAAACATAAAAGAAAACTAATAAATATTGAAACAGTACTATAAGTCAAGATAACAAGTTTGAAATAATAAATATTTATAGAATTTTAATTTAATGTATGTAGCATCCCAGAACATGTAGTGAGAAAAAATGACAACTTGTTCAGCCTCTATTTCCATAAAACAGAAATAATAAGTTCCTCATGAGATTGCAATAAGATTAAATGAGATACCATAGGAGATTCTGTCATTTGTTTACAGATGCATTTCCTTCCTTTCATCTGTTCTGCTAATTATTTGGGGGGCTAAACCTCTACAACCTGTGTTTCTCAAGCTTCCATGACCCTTGGCTTCCAGCTAGGCTTGGCCAATGGCTGTCCTGGTGGGAGACTGGAAGTCGAGCGTAAGGTATAAACCAGGATATTTCTCCCTCGTTTCCTCTGCTTCAGTCAGTAGCTTCAGAATATCTCTGATTCCTCGGTGGTTCCAGTTCCCACTGGGCAGCACCAAGTTCTGTGGCTCCTGATCGAGGAAATCATGTTTAGAAAAGTGCCATTATAGTTCTACATTGCTATGCGAAACATTAATTATACACCAATACATGGATTTTAGCTTTTAATTTCATCCATAATACAAGTTGGAAATATGTATCTCCCTCCTGACCCCACATTCTGAAAACGATCATCACTAACGTGGCATTTTTCCAGGCCATTTATCATTCTAATTACCCCCTCTTGTCTGTTAATGTTCTTTTTAGATATAAATTATTAATAGAATTAAATCTAATACTTAAGAATTAATGTCAATACTTCAGCTTCTCAATTAATTCTGAATACAATGATTAAAAATAATGTCATTAATATTTAAACCAATTTTTTACCCCTCTGCTTCATGATCTTATTCTATCCTGTTTCCGCTTCCTATTTGTTTCCATTTTTTGCTGTTCTTTCTCTTATTCTCCCACTTTCTTTCCTTGCCTATAAACAAGAACTATTGCCATCTGTCCTGCTAACTTAACAAGGTTTCTGTGAAGGCAAAATAAGCATCTGCATCTAATAATGTTTTGTAAACTGTAGAGAATTATTCACATATTAGTGTATCATTTTGCACCCGCTCTTCTTTTTTCTTTCCCCATGCACACCACTGACTTTTTCCAAGGTTCATTCTTAATGCTTTTTATTTTGTTCTACAAAATATCTTAGATTGCACATTAGTTTTATGTGGATGAATCTTGATCTCTTTCTAATTCTAACATGGTTGGCAACTATCAACTCAGGATTTTTGCTTCAGCTTTCTACCATCACCTCACTCTCATCCGTTCCAAAAGCACACTCATCACTATTGCTCAAAAATTGATTTATTGGCTTTTATTGACTGTCTTCATTTTTCTCTGTGAATATTCTTTTTCTTTTGATCCCAAAGTCTAAAATATTGACATCACTTTTTACTCCATTTTTCCTATATCATTTATTCTTACCTCCAAACCCCCAGACTTGTTGATTCTTCTTTCATAATGTGCCTTTGTTTTTTCTTCCTTTTTCTACTTTTAGAGTTTTGCTGTCAGTTATTGGTTTTTTCCTTTTTACATTTATTTTAAGGACTTATTGAATTTGTATAATTGTTTTGCATTTATATTAATCGAGATCAGTTGGGAACACAGTTGATATTTGTTAGTCCCATGTGAAAATTTAAAATGGGATAACAGATGTGGAAGAGCTGAAACAACAACAGAAACTGTTGACACAATCCAGGAATTGCAACAGCAGGACGCTGCCACAACCCTGTGGGCTGGAGGAAAAAGGGGATCAGAGTACAGACCTGTACTGTTCATATCGTAACTGAAAGTATTGAATGTAATTTTAGGTACCACATTATAAGAAGGGTATTAAAAGTTAAGAAGAGAGCTATTATGATAGTGAAATGGTGGGAAATGTCAAGTGAATAATCATTGAAAGAACTATAATCATTTTGCCTAAAGAATAGGTAGAGTGGTGGCAACAGGAAGGCTATATCAATAGTTGTCTCCAAATGATACTTAAAGAACATTAATGCAAATATATGTTGTACTTTTTATTATACTTTATTATACTTAAGAGAGCTTAGAAGATTATGACATTGATTTTGGTCAATGTGAAGCCTGATTTAGAGTAATTAATGCTGCCCTAAAAAACACTTTGCCTTGAAAACAATGAGTTACACTATCACAAACATGACTTAGAGTATTCACCCATAGGTTGACTTTGGAGCTAAAGAAAAATGTTAATATTGTGAAGGAGTAAAAACAATATAACTTCATAAGATCTTGCCAATTTTTAAGGTTTAACATTAGATGGGGAAGAGTATCAAATAAGTTCAAAATGGGTAGTTCAGATTTTCTCTTGCTGGAGAAAATTAAAAATTGAGATGATCCAGTTTTTTTGACAAATGATAGCTTCATCTGTGACTTTCATGAGTGCATTTATTTATGCATTTATGTGTAAAAAACCAAGGTGGCAAATAGAGCCATCAGTATAGATCACTAAAGTAAGGAAAAAAATAAATCAGTATAGGGAAGGAACATCAGTGTCAAATGAATTTTTGCAAGCTACAGAAGTAGACAATTATGCTTACATGCTGTGGAGATAGAGTATTGCATTCAAGAGAGAAACAAAGATTTTCCTATAACAGGATAATTAGGTGATAGAAATGATACAAGGAAGAGTGTAGATATAGACCTAATCATACCAGTCAAGAGAAAATCAATAAAGGAGAAGGATGTGGCTCTAGTAGCAAGAGTCAAGTCTCATGGTTCTTAAAATTTCCCACTATAAACAAGGCAAAGAAGCCAAAGCTCTCCCTCCCATTTACCATAAAATATATTTCAAACTTCCATTTGGCTTTACTTCAGAGTGCTCCTGGGCTTTCAGCCTTATTTCACATCTTGTCCTGGCCACCTATATTTCTCAGAGACATAGGTGATCTTCTTCCACCACAAGGATCTTTGTGGAAGAGGCAGATTGGAGGCAGATTGGGGAGGACCAGACATACTTTGCTTTTTCTAGGCAAATGAAGAAAGGATGGAAAGATAGATAGATAGATAGATAGATAGATAGATAGATAGATAGATAGATAGATAGATAGATGATAGATAGATATGTTAGGAAGAGGAAGGTAAAATTGACTTCAGCCTTCAGTGAACAGAGTTTTTATTTCTAAGAATGGCAAAGGTAGATAAGATTTTGAGTTTTAAAACAGCATGGCTTTTGGAAATAAGCACTATGGGAAGCTCAATAGAGTTGAGTAAGAGGATTACTGAACATCACTCAGGAAATGAAGATAGAAAGTGTAACATTGTAACAGGTCACAATTTCATGGCTTGCCATTTTCCCCTATGAAAATTTTCCGTGTTTGTGTAAGGGATAAAGAATGCAAATAAAATTTATATTTAAAAAGCAATCAAGGGGCCAGTCTGGTGGCATAGTGGTTAAGTTCGCGCGTTCTGCTTCTACAGCCCCGGGTGCACGGGTTCGGATCCCAGGCACAGACCTATGCACCATTTATCAAGCCATGCTGTGGCAGGTGTCTCAGATATAAAGTAAAGGAAGATAAGCACAGATGTTGGCCCAGCACCAATCTTCCTCAGCAAAAGGAAGAGGATTGGCAACAGATGTTAGCTCAGGGCTAATCTTCCTCGCCAAAAAAAGCAACCAAGCTTTTTATCAATAGGAAAACTATTTCTTCACAGAATTTTAGGAAATAGTTGGGAATGAGGGAGTTTTGAGAGGTTTGGATGAGGAAGGAATGCAATAGATGGATTGCTATTTTAAGAAAAAGCACAATTCATGTAAAAGAATTGTCAATTCTAGCACAAAATAGCATATAAGCACACTCAAAAAATTTTTAAATCAAATAAAAGCACAAGAACATATTCCAAAGCAAATATGAAAATGTTCTGGTTACTTCATGCCCCCTTCAATTCAGTGAGCTTATTAGAACTTAATTTTAAAATAAACTCATAGATTGCTTTCAGTAAGCATTAGGCCTGGTAGAATGTCGCAAGGTTGACAGGACTTTTGGGATATTCCAATCAACCTGTGTAAACAAAAATGATCGTGATAACTTAGTTTGCTCAGATTTTATCAGCCTCAACAACATTCCTAATACATACAGGTGTATCTATTAGACTCATTTAGGTTAATTAAATTTTCTTTTAAAATATAATTGTCTATTAGTACATTTTGATGCCTTTTCTGTACAGTGTGGGAAAAAACAGACTCTAATATCAAAAATAAAAACATTAAAAATGTTATTAGTTGTTATGTTTGTGTGGTTGGATTTGGAATTTAGAAAAATCTCCTTTATACTATCTGCATTTTCAAATTATTCATTGAACATATATACTTAGAAAAAATGAATATTTTAATGTGTGTGTATAAAACATATTCTCTCTCTCTTTATGTGTGTGTGTGTGTGTAAACAGTAATGTGAATGATAGAAGGGATTCTATATTGGAGACTAGTTCAGTAACACATGACAAAAAATGGCAAGAGTTCCCATAGTTTTCATGTATAATGATGTGGCCCCAATCTAGATGAGATATGAAGTATAGTCAAAAGTGGACTAATGGATAGAATAATGTAGAATAATTCAGCAACCCTTTAAACAAGTGTGGGGGAACCAAAAGAAGATAAAGATAAGAAGTTTGTGATTCCAAGAGGAGAATATCTATTCAAAATTTTGGAAGGCAAGAAGAAGACTATGATGATATTGATCAGATTGAAGCTATCCTGGTCAATAGCTGGTGTGGAGTTGAGAAAAACAGTGAAAACGAAGGCAGAAGAAAGAAAATCTATTCTAGATTGTCTATCATGAGCAAAAAAAACAGTGATTAGAACCAACAGAAGTTAAGGTAGGTAAGAAAAAATAATGAGAATCAGGCTCAACAACAGTAAAAATTTGCTTTTTGTTACACTTCTGGTCTGTCTATAAAGATGAAGAAATTTTTAGACTTATGAAAAATGGTACATCTTTTATATTGATCTAGAATAATTGACTCTGGACAGTTGAATTAGAGGATGTGGCAATGTATTTTTTAAGTTTAATTAATATCTCCTTATACTCCAAAAGTGTGTGATTATCTCAAATCATGGTCATACACCAAAGGTAAGAAGTTAAATGTCTTTAACCAACAATTGTTATGTTTTTAATGGGCTGTTTTCCAAAAGAGCAGAGTAGGTAGGGGGAAGCCCTTTTCAAAACTCATTAAAAGAAAAGCATAATTATAGTAACTTCCATTTAGAATATAAAGGCTCATTCCAAAGATCCAAAAGTGCCCTGTTGGAATTTATCTTGAAAATGTCACACAATCTGTTATGAAACAATATGGTTGCCTGCATGAAGAAATATGTTCATGCCAAACCAGCTAGTAGGCAGATCATTAACAAACAGTATAAACAGAAGGAAAAAGATGGATCCCCTAAGGAGATAAAATATTTACGTATCTTGACTCAGAAACTCACTTGTGTTCTGCCCAACAGGTAGTCCCATACAAAGACACCATCTGCCTAGTGAAGTAAAACCAATCTGGAGTTTCAAATAATATAGACCACAACAATCCAAATTCATGTGAATGTATAAAAAAAAATCTTCTCTTACCAACTCCAAAGAGAGAAAAGGTGTTTTCCTTCAGTCAGTTAGTTATGATGACTATAGACTTGCCCAGAATCAATAGCCTACTACAGCATGTTAGAACATATGAATGTAAGGGAGATTGTTGAATAAGAGATAAATATTCCCACCTTTTCACCCTAGCTGCCCAGTCCAGTTAGACCACAGTCCAGAGGATTAGGTTAATCATAGTCCTCAATTCTTAGCACAATATCATCATAAGCACCGACTTGGTCACTCTCCTGACTATTAATTTGATTTTATTCCCATATAATTCTCCCATCATCTCTCATCCTACTGACAACCATTTAGTTAGATTTGATTTGTTCATGTGAAATGTGTTTGTTAATATATGTGTTATTAACACACATTAAGGTAATTTGTAATATATCTCATTGTTTCTTTTTTATTTCATTCAGACTTATGTTTTTTAAGTTCAACCTATGTGGCTAAATTTTTGTCTAGTCAATTAATTTAAACTTCATTGTACGCTTTGATGTCCATCCTCTACATTTTACCTAGTATCCTTCCCAGCGATGGATACCTGGATTCCTACCATACTCTAAATCCTTACCACAAACATCATTGCAGGGAACATTCTTGTGCATAGCCCTTCATAGATCTATGTGGGGAAAATATACATATATATACGTGTATATATGTATATATATATATATATACGTATTACATATATATATATATATGATGGAATTGCTTGACAAAGGATATGAGATTATTTTATTAGCATGACTGTCGCCATATTGCTTGTTAAAATGACTGTTGACATTCCTGATAAGTATATGAATGTTTGTATATATCAACATTCCCACAGACAAATAGGATTATCCATTTTTCTAATTTTTTTCAAACAAGTGTAAAGTGTGCACTCTCTCTGATTCTCTCTCTCTCTTTCCCTCCCTTTTTCTATAATTCACTTTTTTTCTGATTAACAGTAAGTATGATTGTCTGTTCATATGTCAGTTAACCTTGTGGTTTACTCTTTAGCAAATCACCTAATTACCAAATCTTATATTGAAGTTAAGAATGTCTTGGTAATATGAAGCTGTAATGATAATTCCAAGGGGAGGTTGAATGTATGTGGATAGCAAAGAGAGCGTCATTATTTAAAACAATGCAGAGCCTAAGGGGATGCATTGCCTAGTAGTTAAGAGTCACACTGCCAGAGTTAGGATCCCTATTCTATGCCTTACTAGTTATATTATTTCTGAACATTATGCCAGTGTTTTCTCATTTGAAAAGTGGGCATCATATTAGTACCTACTATGTAGAGTTCTTGGAAGATTAAATGAAATAATATACAGACAAGACTAAAAACAAAGCCCAATCCTTGTGAACCTTCAATAAATGAGTGTTTTAAGAACCATTTCCCCTCAATTTTCCACTAATAATGTTAGATTTCTCTAATTTTGTACAGACAATTTTACTACATAATTTTATTAAGTAAATTAAATATTAATGAAGGGACAAAAATTGCATTCAAATGAGCTCCAGATATTCACATCAGCTTCCTTTCCCCATTTTGCTGTGTACACATTCTGTCTTCCTTTCATAGCTCAGATGAACAAAGCTCCCGTCAGGATATGAACTGGGAAGCCAAAAACCTGTTCTCTCAGCATCCTCCCTACATTTGTGAGATGCTCTGATTAGATCCTTTAAAAGGTTACCAGGACAACAGATGCTACCTTAAAAGTTAACTAAATAATGTACTCCAGAAAGGCAAACCATTCACCAGCCATTTGTAAATTCATGTATCTCATCCCTCTGCTACTGCTGCTTCATTTATCTTCAGCTATGTTTTTAATCTGTAAGCAAAATCTTAGTCGCAAAGGTTAATATCTCTCTTGTTCCTAATTAGATGCAATTTGCCACCTCTAACTATGAATTTGGTTCAAATAGCTCATGTCTTATGGTGTTCATAAATGAAATGTATTCAGGGAAAACAATATAGAATTATGGATCACCCTACAAAAATCTGCTTACATAATTTTATGAGCAGCTGTTGAAATTCTAAAAAAAAATAATAGTATACTTTTAATCAAGGTGAAGGCTTTTTTCCTCAGCGTTATTGGGAAAAAAAGAATAATTGAGTAAACTTCATCAAAGAAACATATTTTAAGGCCAAAAGCTTAAACAAAAGGGAAATATAATGTTGTCTCAATAGCAAGGGTTTTATTTGAGTTTTTGTTTCAGTAGAAACACAATTCGTTAAACATTTAATGTAGTCACTCTCATTTAACTACATGTTAATTCCTATCATGAAAATTGAAATATTTCATTCATACAAAATTGAGAAGGAAACTAAAGATAGACTTTGTGAAATTAGGTAAATTAAGGTCTTGTGACTGGCAAAAACCCATGATTTAATTAACCAGGAAATATCCTAGTGACCATACAAATACCTTGTTGGATGTCAACATCTGATCATTTTGGCAGTGGTTTAAGAAGTTGAGTAACATTTTTTTGGAAATATAATCCTGCAATTTAAATTATGTTTTAGTTGTTATGTATAGCAAGGGATGTTTTGAGATTGTATGTTTGGTTTTTTCCTTATTGATTTGTTGTTCCTCTATAAACCCCCCCATTAATCACAGTTTCCCATTTCCTATGTATTATTGATTTGTATTCTGCTTTGTGTCTGCTTAGATTTAGTGCTATGTAGAAATATAAGCATATGGATTTATGCATATGTAAACAGAGAAAAAATATAATTCAGCAAGATAACATATTTGAATTAGGTGATAAAGAGAACATATAAAAACTGGAGGAAGGAAGGTATGAGTGAATTTACTAGAAAAAAAATGTATACAAGGCAAAGTATTATAACATTGTGGGTAAGAGCATAAATTTTGAGTTAGACTAAATTAGGTTTGAACTCCTGCTTAAAAATTTACCCGATTTAGGGGGATTACTTTAACTCTCTAAGCTTCGGAGTTCTCAAATATAAATTGATAACACCAGTGCTTGCTTCACAGGGATGGTGTAAAAGACAAATTACAAAATGCCCCAGAACATTTAAACCTGTGTCTAGAGTACAATAAATGTTCAACAATTATTAAATATGATCATGATGATAATGCCTTATACATTTCGTAGAGGATTTGGCTTTAGGTTTTATTGCGACAAACACTTAAAAAATAGTTGTAAGATGTCTTTTCTTTTCATGAAATTAAATGCAATGATAGTCCTGGTGAAACACAACTCTGTTCACTAAAACAATTAACAGTCTCTAATGCATTCTCACAAATAATGTCAGTGACAAGTGTTAGAGGACTTATTCCAATATCACCTCTTGCTATAGGCCGATGGCCACAAGACAAATTACAATTTTATAAAAGAAAATGGGAGTGGGTTTGGAGGGAAGTGTTGAAAGAATATAATGTCTTCTAAATATTCTAATTTACAGATTGACTAAATCCAGAGAGTCATCATAGCTTATGTAAAAGAATGGATAAGCTGATTTTTGCCTCTTTTTGAGATTTTTGGTAGATATTAAGTGGCTGTATATTTTTGAGATTACAATTTTGTGGTAATCATTGAAACTATGTTATGATGTCTTATACTGCCAAGGCATAGGCTTTAGTGTTCATCAGAAAGAATAAAATAGGGCTAATGTTCTCCTAATTTTTATCAAAATGCCAATTTGTATAAATTTAAAAATAAGCTATAAGACCTACATGTCCCCACCTTCCTCTCTCCCATCACTAAGTACTGATTAACCAACCACCCTCTTTCCTATTCTTCTCCTTGCCCTTTATTTTCCTTTCCTTGGCGAGAAAAAACAGACAGAACAAAAATGTGTAAACAGATCCTCACAGAGTTATAGAATCTTCTCAGAAGTACAAGTAAAGCCTATTAGAACTCCTGGCCTCGTAAGTTCTGTGAAACACCAAAATCCCATATCAAAGAGAAGTTAACAGGTTTTGACTAAGTAAGGTCTTCCATGGTCCATTGTGGTTGCTCTGAAATGGTATAAGAGGTTCACAAGTATCTGACGTCAAATTGAAGCCATTTTCACTATCACAGGGAAAAATCTTGGGGGCACTTAGAGAACTGTTAAACTGCTTTGGCTGTTCTAGAGAAGAATGAGAGAAAATCAGCATTCTGGAAATCTGTTGGGAGTTATGCATTATAGAAGAATTTGAGGTTATAGTAGAAAAGTGTTCATGGTTTATACTAAATTTTTTATGAGGACTATGGCATGATTGGAAACTTTTGGTTCCTGTCAAGAGTAGGAATGGAATCCAAAGATACAGACAGGGATTACGTATTAGTGAAAGTGGAGGTCAAGAGTATGGAGTCTGAGCTCTGCTGCCCAGCTTTGAATCACAATATCCCATTCATTAGCTCTGAGACCTCAGTTACCTCAACTCTCTCCTAGACTTTCTCATCTGTATAATGAGAGTCATAAAATGTTTGTTAAATGAACATTTGTCATTAAAATGTTATTTAAAAATGTTTGTTAAATGAATATATGCTAGGCACTGTGACATGTATTTTCATGTATTATCTTGTTTCATTATTTTAAAATCCTTGCTTACATAAGTATTCATTTTCTCTAATTCAAAGTGGAGGAATTTGTACTTTGGAGAAGTTTAGAAAGTTGCCTAAACTCACAATAAACTAGGATTTAAACTCAGATTATTTTTATTCTATGCCTAATACATTTGGTGGTGATTGTCGTTGTTAAATCTGGGAAAGATATGCCCTGGAGTCTGATTTTTTTTTAACTTAAGGGTGAGCACCCATCTTTTCTCTAGCAATACACAGACACAGGCTGCTAAACTAGATGGCCAAGGTACCCCCAAATCAATGAGGTCTGGAGGATCCCAACGAGGCATAGAGTAAGTGGGCTTGTGCATATAAAAGTGAGTGTTATGACCTTATCCTTGCAGGCACTTCAGATGTCTTGGCTAATATCTGCTTCATGTGGTTGTAACACTGGAAACATATATTCCAGTTTCAAGTTCTAGCCCATAATGGTGACTTTGTCAGCATTTTTCTCTCAAAGATGTTTAGTAGTCCCTATGTTGAAATCATGTCGGTGACAATTTCACCATGGCCTTTGTCGCACTTAAAATGCTAGGGGTTCCTGTCTTCGTAAAAGGAATTTCTGAAAAAAAATCACCGTGAGTAGAACATAAGAGAAATAATTGTCTTTCATTGCCTCAGGCATGCTCTCACCAATCCAATTTTAAAGTAGAAACAACACAAAGAGCAGAAGAGTAATAACAGCCATATTTTAGAAGATGAAGCAGAAATGTTAGATGATTTGGGGAAAATCTATAGATAGAGTTTTTTCAGCTGGGCCCAAGGGAGGAGAAACATGAAGAGAAAAAAATGAGATGAATATCAGCAAACATCATCTCAGTAGGCTCAAGCCCAGCACCAAAATAAAATGTGAAGCAATAAAACATGAAAAGTAAATAAAATGAATGGCTACCTAAATGGAGATATAAAAGAAACATCACTATACACATGGCATAAGTTCTCATTTCATATAATATAAGGAATGCTCTTATACCAATGAATTCCCGGAATGCTGATGCTAGAAGAAATACTATCATGAACTCAACCTAATCTGCTTTTATATATGAGGGCATGAACAGAGAATTAAATATATATATTCCTGCTATAGGTAGAGCTTTACTTTCTTCAAGAGAGTGGGATGGAGCAAAGATCTGGTTCCTAGCGATAGTGGAGGTAGTCTTATATTTAGATAACAAATTCACCTTTGTTATCTATACACCTATATATACCTTTATGTATATAAACCAACCTTTTCCCATATCAAGTGCTCTCTTCACTGCAATCGTAAAGCTTCAATCATAAAGCTGTCCTAGGGCAGGAAGTCTGTGGGAACATCCATTCCTAAGCTTATGTGCTAAAACTACTTCCTCCAGCTGTGTTGGAGGAGCATTGCAGGAGTTGTTGGAGGAGTATTGGAACCCCTTATTCTTGTTCAGTGTCACTCCTGGATAAATATGGGAGAGGAAGGTGAAGAGCGAGGGAAGAGCCATGGAAGCTCTTCCAAGACCAGGCAACAGGGTCCAGCCCTCTGAGCATGGCTTTGATAGATAAGTAGTGGGTGACTTCAGCTTCCTTATTTACTGTATGCTCACAGCATAAGTTCCAGGTGTGGCATCAGCGGTGGGATGCAGGCGGGAGGTCCAGAGATGATCAGAATTCTAAACTGCAAGTTACTGCCTCAGTCAGAGCCTTGGCATTACAGATGAGGGAACAGGTCCAAAGAAGCATAGGAAACAATCTGCCCAATATCACCCAGTGCAGAGTTAGACCAGACTCTAGGTCTCCAAACTCTATTGTCCAGTGCCTTTACCATTGATGTGCTCTCTTTCTTTAAAGAAAGCCAAGTTCATCAGCTTATGAATGTCTTTATGAGTGGAGAGGCTACATGGTATATTGCAAGAAAGTCTAAATAAGAGAAGATATAGGGCAGTTCTGGATTTGCAGGCACTGAGTGTTCTTCCTCCAGTACCCTGTGCATATTTCTGATCTACTATTTACTAAATTGTATAGAAATCATTTCCTTGTCAATGATTAGCACAGTTTCTTTTCTTTCTTTCTTTTTTTTTTTTGTGAGGAAGATTAGCCCTGAGCTAACATCTGTTGCCAATCCTCCTCTTTTTGCTGAGGAAGATCGGCCCTGGGCTAACATCCATGCCCATCTTCCTCTACTTTTTATTTGGGACGCTGCCACAGCATGGCCTGACAAGCAGTGTGTAGGTCCACGCCTGGGATCCGAACCGCCAACCACAGGCTGAAGCTGAGTGCGGGAACTTAACCACTATGCCACCGGGCCAGCCCCGTAGCACAGTTTCTGAAACATCTATGTATTTTAGTTGAATTGAACTGTGTGATCTTGAGTAAGAAAATTACGTTTACTGTTTCTGCCTCACCATTTTTTTCTTCTTCAATAAAGAGATAGTATAATTATTTGCCTGTTTAACTGAGTTGCTGTGATAACTAAACATTAAAATGTGTGTGATGCACTTTACAAATGGAAATTAATCATCCAAGGAAAATAGTAACAGTAGTGGTGGTGGTAGTAGGAAGAATAGCAGTGCTCATCGTATTGGTAATCATTATCCAAATATGGCTAGAGTAGGGAAATTCAAAGAAGGGAGGTGAGGAAGTTCGTCCTTCATGTGAATAACATTTGACAAAATGATAGTTGTTATATCATGGATCTGAACCGGACCAAGCAAAAGCAGTTAAATAACAGAAGCTGAATGTACTGAAACGTAGCATATTCATGTACATCTGAGCTATGTTTGCCAACTTCCACCATAACGCAATACTGAAGCTCAAAGGTACTGTTACAAAAATAAATAATGGCACAGGTGAGAAAAGGTTACTAATACATCCTGTTGTCACAACGTTTCATTTTTTCAACCCAAAACCATTTTTTCCTGAGTTGAGCTTTATCAGTGTGCTTATTGATAGTTTCTTCATGAAGCATTAGTAAAAAGATCAGAAAGCAAGGGAAATATGACATCAGTTGTTATAATAGAGTTTGTGATATGATACCCATTGTGAAAATTCAAGGTTATATGCCCTTTTAGTTTAAGTATAATATTGAACATCAAGATTTCTATTCGAATGCTTTTTATCTAGAAAATTCAGTGTGTGACCAAAATGAAGCCTGCTGAAAATTTTAAGAGTTAATCTATTTCAATTTTTAAAGCCATGTGTCAGTAAATAACAGATTTTAGTATTCTTTCCCATTTGTGGTTGCAATTTGTTTTCTCAAAAATAACCAAGTGATTGTTTTGTAATTCTATGGCAACTCAAGGGTAAATGCTAGGAACCTGCAACTAGGAACCTTCACACAATATGAAATAAAATATGTATTAATAGTGAATATTTATCTAGTAGATTTTATTTCCGAAATGCTTTTGAACCATTTATTTGTTGACATATTAATTAATGTTCTCCCCATAATCAGCTTTATCCCTCTACATATCACTTGATGAATTCTATTTAAAGAATTTATATTGAGGTGTGAGCTTTATCCTATATGATTCATTTAATTCTCCTTTGAACATTTTCTATTTAATAAAATGGTAACTGGAAGTATATTGGTATACCTGTTCTTAGTTAAGTGATAGATTTTTTGTTCTCTGAATCTACAAAATGATAAATAATCTACTGGCAAATGGAAATTTTTTAAAAAAGTCAATCAGTGCAAAACTAAATATTTATAGACATACTTGATCTAATAAGTCATTGTTTCCTATGTAAAATGCTTATTATTACCCACCCGAAGGTATCTAGATATGCAAGTGTTGCAGATTAGACAAAGATAACATGCTCTTATGCCTAGCTAGGCCAGAGTTCAGGAGTATCACAGTAATTGACACTTCACTGTCTCCATTACTGGTATGCGTGGAGGCTTTTTGCTGAGGGTGAGTTTTAAAAATGTGTTCTCTTCACATGAGTTTGAAATCTTCTGTTTAGAAGCACAAGGGTCAGAAGCTGAGATTGCTATTTATTTTTACAAGACATTGGTGAGCGTGGGAAGGAGTATTGGTCAAGGGACACTTTGTGAGACCGTAAATCCAAGGAGAGAAGTTTTGGAACCAGGTGAAAAAGGATGCTGCAGAGCTGACGAGGAGGGGCAGATCTGCCAATCTCTATATGTTGCACAAAATTGTTCTGGCACCTGAAGTACAGAACAGTTTTGTAGTGAATTCTAGAAACCTCAGTGCCCTCAATTCCCTTAATTGTCAAAAGGGGATAATGATAATAGGAACACTTTATTTATAGTGTTGCTCTAAGAATTTACAATGAGGCGTTCTAGGTGAAATGCTTAGAAGAGTGTCTGGCACATTATATTCACTCAGAAATGTCGGGTCTTATTCTGTCATATAATTATTTTTTGTTGACGTTAGACTTGTGAAAAAGCTGAGACTTCACCAGAAGTATTTGCAGGGTCCTCTGTCTATGTGTGGGTGACAGTGACTTATTGATGAAGATTTAGAAATAATTAGTACAGAAGAGATAGTTATAAATTTACTTATTGTCTAATCAGTGCATATGAAGATTCTTTGTAGTGTCCAGAAAATCTCTCTTCATGTTCGTTATTTTCAAATGTGCTGTTTCTAGCTAATTTCATCTGTCCCTGTCTTGACATGGGGAAAAGGTAGCAATGCTGCTATTACTCACAATGCCATGATTCCTTGGAATATCTTTATATTGAAACAATATAGATCTTCTTGCCTCCCCAGTTTCCTAATACTATTTATTTAATTCAAGTTACATCATTTTTTATAATACTAAATCATCCACCGAACCACCCATATATTCTGGCTTCCAATGACTCTCTCAAAAGTTTGTGCTTTGTTGATAATAAACACAAGTGCAAGTCTTATTTTGAGTATGCAGAGCAACAATTTCCTTTTTGGTCATGTTGCAAAAATTTGATTAGAGTTATTGCTGTTTTGAAATCGGATTTTGTTTCACTTCTGGCTTCTACTCACTGCCTCTATTCAGCCTTCCTCGATAGCCCACTAATAATTTTTTTCTCCCTCTTACGAATTCCAATAACATTCTTGTATTGAAATTCTTGTAACATTCTTGTAAATATAATACTTTATCAAGATATTTTCCCTTACTAGGAATTTTTAGTGTTTTTGAGTATAGTCTATATCCTATATATTTTCCTCTAACCTATTTTCTTGCATGCATTAGTTATTCAATAAATGTTCACTGAATTATAAAACACAGTTTATTTTCTACCACTGTTGAGTAATGTTATACAACAATCAAATTATAGCATACTCTGTTTTTCATCTGTATGCATTACATACTGAGATAGATCACCATCATATTTTATCTGCATCATCAAGAAAGACCTCTTATAAGTGGTCTAGCAGATACACCAGTACTTTCCCTGGGACCCTCAATATGTCTGCTATTTTCCGTGAATAATTTCACTATTAGAATTTTATCCAATTAGTTTAAGGTTTTCATTCATGTTAAATTATAATTAATTTCACCTGGAACTTTCACTGGCTCTTAAGACCTTGCCAATAATAAATTTGAGATCATTTATGAAAGCAAAGTTTGATAGGAAAAGTACGAAAAAATATTATGGAACCAAGATCCAGAGAATGTAGAAAAACTTCATATGAAGTGGATAATGAAGATGCTAAAGCTAAACTTTGGCCTCACTTTCAAAGATTACTCTTTCAATCTAAGTATTTAACGACAGTTTGCTCCGTTTTCCCTATACCACCTCTAATCTTCAATCCTAAATATTTAACATGAACCTGAATAGAAAAGAAAAATATTAATAAAGAAATCTGCAAATTTTATTTAAAAAATTTCTAAGAAAGTTGTTTTTTTAATGTTGAAAAGGGGAAATAATTTCCATACCTTAAATAATGAATAACTGTAAATCCATTATTGAAATAAGTTGCAAATCACTTCTCTTTTAACATAAACTATATTCTCTTTACTTGTAAGTCAGATTGTTTGCCATATATTTTAACTTGCTAATTGAGCTTCTAGATGACTTGGTACAGTTGACTAATTATTTCTTTCTAATAATGAATTTTTACTCATATTTAGTCCTTCTAAAATATAATAAAATACCTTACTTTGATACATATGGCACAGCGATAAATCTATCTCCTTTTTTCTCTCTTTGTCATTTTAGCAGTTACCTATAAAAATATCCTACAAAGACCAGGCATGTTTCCCAATAAATCTGTAACATGTTATATCTTTGGAATTTGGGTTATACAGAATCAATGTCACCATTTTAGTCATGTATAACTAGCCTTGGGATATGGTTTAGAATCTACACTGGTCCACCATTATTCATGTAGATCTGTTGTCCTACTCCATCCAGTTTTTGAAAGAAAGAGAAAATATATCTATACCCACAGAGTTTAAAACTGAATTGTAGTTCATAAAGACAGAAAGCTGATTAGCAGTTGTCAGGGGCTAGGTGTAGGGAGGAATGGGGAGTAACTGCTTAATGGGTACGGAGTTTTATTTTGGGGTGATAAAAATATTTGGAACTAGATAAAGGTGATGGCTACAAAATGTTGTGAATGTACTAAGTGCCACTGAATCATATACTTTAAAATGGTTAATTTTATATTATGTGAATTTTACCTCAATAAAAAGAAAAAAAAAAAAGTATTATGGAACTCCCAGTCCAAAACTGTCAAGTTTCCCAACAAAACATAATGATTCACTTATGTGTGAGTTTCAGATGATCCATTATAAGGGTTATATTTCAATATTTTCTTGCCTAAGTCTGGTCTGAATCAGGTATTTCCTTTTCCAATTACTGGTATTATCATCATCAGTCACCAATACACTCTTCTCTCATAATCTGCATCTTCTTTTTACTTTTTCACCCTGTTACTTTAGTCGTAATGTCCGATTGCTCCGAATTCTTCTTTTTATCTATCTCAGTGAATGAAATTTTTCACCTCTGAATTTCCCAGATCAAAAAAGAGAGTGTCACCTTTGACCTTTCCTATCCTGTGATATGCAGAATAATAGTTCTCAAAAATGTCCATGTCCTAATCTCCAGAACCTGTGAATATGTTAGTTTGCATGGCAAAGGGATTGTGAAGATGTGATTAAGTTAACGATCTTGAGAGGAGATTTTCCTAGACTCTTTGGGTGGACCCAGTCTAACCCAGTCCTTAAAATCCAAAAACCTTTCCCAACTGTGGTAAGAGAGGGAGATGTGACTATGGAAGCAGGGTCAGGAAGATGCAACATTACTGGCTTCAAAGATGGAGGAAGGGTTCATGAGCCAAGGAATAAAGACTATCTCTATAAGCTAGAAAGGCAAGAAAACAGATTCTCTCTGGGACCTTCCAGAAAACATAGCCCTGCTGACATTTTGATTTTAGTTCAGTGAGACCTGTGTCAGACTTGTAATCTACAGAACTGTAAAATAATAGTTCTGTGTTGTTTTAAGCAACTAAATTTATTACAGCAGCAATAAGAAACTAATATATTTTGCTTTCTCATATAACTTGTGATAACTGTCTCCCTATCTTTCAAATCTATTTATTTTTCCTATTTACACCTTTACTACCTTGTTTTATGATTCATTACATTTTTGGATCATAGCAATAAGTTCATAAATACTTCACTTTTATTTCTAAAGTCACTTCACTCTAATTCATTTTCCACACTGCAGTCAGAATTGCCATACTAAGAGACAAATCTGAGTATAAATTACTAATAAATCCCTTCAATCATTCCTATTACCCTCAGGATAAAGTCCAATCTCTTCATATGTTTCACCAAACCTTTCATGATCTAGTTCCTGATCTCTCTCCATTTATCCTCCAATGATTTATTGTCCAAATATAATGATGTTTCTGCAAAACACCCTATTTTCTCTTGCCTTTGGATATAAAAGAATTTTCCCTCCTTTATACTACCACCTCTCCCTAGTTAACATGTGTTTATACTTTACCTTTCAGTATAAATCTCACTTTTTTTAGGAAGTCTTTTCTGAACCCCTAAAATTAGGTTTCCTACCACTACTTGCTCTTGCGCTCATTGCACCCATGGTAATCTCAGTTGTTTCTCATTTATCTGTCTACTGAATGGTATAGGTTAGTTTTGACTTATAAGTATCCTTCACCAAATTGCAACTTTCTTGATTTTTAGATCAGTTATTAGATACTCAAAAATAATATGTGTCAATGAATAAATATACTTGTTTACCTTTTGCCAGTGTGTATGCATATATGTGCATGTGTACCAGTGTTTTAATGCTTACTTAATATAATATCTACCTTATTATAACTTTAAATTTATGATTGCATTTTATAGTATCCTTTTAATCAAAATCTTATTCCTATTTTAAAAAAGCAATACTTACTGAATGATGTAGAAAATGTCCTCAGAGTCTCAAGGTGTAAGTCTCAATTCATTTATGCCTGGTGTAAGTCTCAATTCATTTATGTCCACCCCATTGCATCCAAAATAATGAATCTGGTGGCTCCTATCTAAATTGTAAGCATACTGCCTGGGAGGAATTAACCAGCATTTGGAAGTTTGCCTTGAAAATCCAAACCTATTAAATGACACAATGTCTCAGCATGTCATACAGTAATGCAATTATCACTGACATTAATTATTACATTCTAAATTGCCCTTTTAATCATGTCTTAAAAGAGGAAATTATGATTACTTTCTGCTCTTTATCATTTATCTCTTCTCACTCTATTTGAAGAAGTAGTTTCTGAGTCCAAAAGAATAGTTATAATAAAGCCATCAATGAATATTTTAGTTAATAATACTTTTAAAGTTCTCCAGAAAAGCCATATAAATATTGAAAATGTCGGGCATATTAGCCACTTCTTGATAGTGGTGGTAGTTGATTATTTTATCAACTCAAAAGCCACTATAAAACATTATCTTAACATAAAAAAGTTTAATGTATTTTTTAGAGGTATAAGTAGGGTATGCATCATTTATACAATTATTTACTATGCAAAAATAAATAGAAATGTAAACTGGATTTTTGCTTCTGAAGAGAACCATTTAGGTACTTAGTGACTTATTAATAGTATAATATTCAGATGTAGTAGACTAAAGGTCCAAATAATCTTGTTTCAATCTGGATTATTCATGCACTAGTTATTTGCCCTTTACATTATATGGGATATAGTTTATTAATCTATAAAATGAGGTTAATATTCATTCTATCACTCTATGTTGGAGAATTAAGAGAGTAGATCAAACAAGATAAAATATTGTAAAACCCTAAAATTATAACAATTTGACATTATTACTGAAATGAAAAATACTAAGCTATGAGCAAGGTGAACATTTTGTTAAAGTAAATGAGTAGTATAAATTATTTGAGAATAAACAATCTTCTGATTTAAATATTTTCTCTAACAGTCACCAAATTAAAACATTTCATCTCCCAATTAAGGTATCTTATATAATAAATTCATTCTGTTGTTATCAATTGTTGCTAACTTTTATAATGTTTTAAAGTACTAAAATCATATTGCTTTGAGTATGTATTGGATGGTGATGGGGCTAGAGATTATGCACAGCATTGTTGTCCATGATTTTTGTATTAAATAAAGAGAAACAACTTGCATCAAAGGCAAATAAAGACAAGGATCTTGCCCTCAAAGAGATTATAGTCAAGGAAAAAGAAACAGCTTTTTCTTGAATTCAAAATATCTGGTGAGTTATAAAGTTTTAACTATTGCTTTGTAAAGCTTGTTATGAAATATAAAAGACTAACAAATGCAAATAAATATCCCATGTATGCTGTGGGCATCCTGCAGTTTCATATGTACCAAATTCACTAATGAAATAATTATTAGGGATCAGAGAAATTAAATAATCAGTTTGCACACATGAATATGATTCTGTTTATAGAAAAGGATTTAAATCAAGAGGTGATAGAATCTGTTGCGCCACTCAAAAGTTATGGAACAAGGCTATGGTCTAATGAGAAAGCCTATTTGCCTAAGGAACAAGATATGTGTTTGATTTTTTAGTTGTTTCTCAATTATTTAGATGTATGACTGAGTAATTGAGTAAATTTCCCTGAGTCTTAGGTTCCTGTGAAATGAAAAATTAACACCTACTCCGCTGAGTTATAAAACTTACAACTTAATATATCAACTATTAAAAACCTGTATATCTGTTTCTTAAGGATAGAAAAAATATAGTAATGAAGGGAAAACATTCATTGAATTTAATGGGAGATTAAAAATTACATGAGTGCATAATGATATATAACGTTGAAAAGTGCAGATGACTAAATTGAGGATTTTTAAAATAAAATAAGAAAGTCTTTAAAAAGAGTGTTAAAAATATCAAGGATGAGAAAATTTACAGGATGTTGTGTCAGGAGAAAAAGATGTAATAATTAAAAGAATTAATGGAGAAAGTCGTACAAATATTTCTGTCCCTTTCAAACAGAAGAGACAGAAAATTCTAGGTCACAAAAGCGAGCTCGTGTTTGGTGTGTTCAAAGAACAGCAAGAAGGCAAGTGTGTCTTGGTCAGAGAGAGGGAGAGAATTATAGAAGATGAAATCAGAAGGTTCGCCTGTGACTAGATTAAGTTAGATTTTCAAGGTCATTGTAAGGATTTGGGCTTTTATTTAGAAAGACATGGGATGCCATTGGAGGTTCTGAATAGAACAATGACAGAATCTTTCAAAATATCTCTTTTCCTGCCGTATAGAGTGAAAGGAGTCATTCAGAAGCTGTTACAGTAATTCACTTGCAGAAAGTCAAACCAGGGTGACATGTCAGGAGGCTGTTGCAAAAGCTGCAAGAGATGATGAGAGTTTTGACCAAAGTAATGGCAATTAGACTGTAATGGTCAGATTTTGAATAAATATCATATTTAGAATGAATAGAAATTTCTTGTGGACAGAAAATATCATATACATATATTCAAAAAGCACTCCAAATCTTTTTTTTTTTTTTTTTGCCTTGTTTTTTGCACAACAGGGAGAGTACGGTGGCATTTATTGGGATGAAGATTGCAGGGCCAGTAAGATTAGGATATGAGGATGCTGAAGGTAAATGTGGATGTTAGTCTTGAGATGACCTCTAGACATCTTCAGTGAAGGTGTCTAGTAGGCCATGTGATACACGTCTTGCATGAAGACGTGCCTGGCCTTGGCTAGAGACTTAAATTTGGGATAGTTAACGTACGGATAATATTTAAAGCCCTGAGATCACTTGGAAGTGAGTATAGATAGTAAAGAATAGAGGTTCCAAGACTGAACCCTGGATTCCTGAAAAATTTAGAGCTCAAAGACAAGGAGAAGAGGAGGAACCAGCAATGGAAGCTGAGACGGTGTTTGTGGGGAGGGAGAAAGTGAACTGAGAGAATGGTGTCCCGGCAGTCAATTCTGCCACTATATAGACAATATGGATAACTGTGCATAAAACTATTAATGAAGTAGCTAAATAATTGTAATCTAAGTGAACCATACAGCAGAAATTTTTGCTTTGTATCTATCTTGCTAAAATATTGTAAACATAAAATCCTATTCAGGCCCATTCTACTGGTCATGTGTATTCATATTAGAATTTATGGGAATTGAACTTGAACTCATGTAGAAAGCAGGAAATTTCAAAGACAAATTGATTTAATGATCAAAGTAACAATAAAAAAAGATGTATTTCTAAACTTAAAAATAAGCAAACAAAAACCACACCAGACCAGGAACTTGAATGCCACCAGGTCTTCCTCCTAGTTTTTCGGTTATGCTTTCTCCACATGTATACTTCATTCTCTCTCACTGCAAGCTGATTTGTCATCAAGAAGGATGCTTGACCACCGGCAAATCTCGAGCCCCTCATCTTATAATATCTGCCACCACCAAGCCTGAATGTTTTGAAAACTCTCAGGGAAAACCTTTCCTTGGCTTGACCCTACTCTTAAACTAATCAACTATGACCAGAGAGTTGAAGTCAGGTAAAAACATAGGAGCTCCCAAGGAAAACAAATGAATGAGGTGGAGAAAATACAAATTCCCAAAAGAAAATGAAAGAGGGAGTGTGATTCTCTCAGAAAAGATAGTAAGTAACATGTCAGAGAGAAAAATAGGTTTCACTAAGCTGTGAGCCCAATTTGTATATGTTCCAGCCTCATGATCAAACAAACTTTTCTTTTTCAGATACTGCTTTCTCTGAATAATTTACACTAGGTGTCAATGAGTCAAAAATATTAACTATGAAGTCAGTGTAAATTATCAATGGACTACATGAAATTATCATTAAATTGAATTCAGACTTCTCAGAGTCGCAATTGGTTGATTTCTTCAATTTAAATGCATTTTTAATTCAAATTACTGAAGAAAATAGCAGGAGAGTTATTCAATTTGCACTATTATTGGAATTAGTCTTTTGAAGTTCTCTTTTAAGATCTACAAGGTACAAACAATTCCTCAGCAACATCTGTTTCTAGAGGATTCCAGAGAGGAGATCATCTTTGGATCACTAAAATTTTAACTGGATTTTTATGAAGATAATAGGTCAAGCTGGTTTTAAGTTTTAGAGTAGGGTTCTATTATAATGCAGCACATGCTCCCCTCAAACACACATGTATCATGTATATTTAATTTTGAGAACAAATTATCGCACGATACTCATTTATGTAATGAAGTACAAATTTGATTCTCAGCTAAAAAATTCATCTATAACTTGCAAATTATCATGATGCAAATAATTAAAATTCTATATTCCTTAGATTTTATGAAATATTCATGTTAATATTCAAAACAATAAATTAATATTCAAAATAATAACAGATCATTTACTCTTTAGAACAATCTCTTTGTGATATTCCTGTGTCATTTGATTGCTTTTTTTGCCTTTCGTGTTTATTTCAGATTGTACAGATAAACTAAATACTATTTTTCCATTCATTTAATGTCTCTTCATTCTGTTTTCCCAGTTTCCTCTGGAGCTTAGTTTTTTTATTTTTTGTTTTTGTTTTTTTTTGAGCAAGATCAGCCCTGAGCTAACATCCATGCCAATCCTCCTCTTTTTGCTGAGGAAGACTGGCCCTGAGCTAACATCCGTGCCAATCTTCCTCCACTTTATATGGAACGCCGCCACAGCATGGCCTGACAAACGGTGCGTCGGTGCACCCTGGATCCGAACCCTGGGGCATCAGCAGTGGAGCGCGCGCACTTAACTGCTATGCCGTGGGGCGGCCCCTGGAGCTTAATTTTGTATTATACCAACTTAGTCTCACCTGGGCACAACATTGGGTGTTTAAAGTCTGATCTACAGTGATCTCACGTCATTTTTCAAGAGTTATTAAACTCAAATCAGTGTGCTTAACTCAGATACTTAAATATCATGCACACTCTCATCTGGAGACTATTATCTTCTCTACTCTTAACAAAATAAAATTTTAAAAAATAAATTTGGGGCTGGCCCCGTGGCATAGTGGTTAAGTGTGCACGCTCCGCTGCTGGCGGCCTGGGTTTGGATCCTGGGCGCGCCGATGCACAGCTTTTCAGGCTGTGCTGTGGCAGCGTCCCATATAAAGTGGAGGAAGATGGGCACAGATGTTAGCCCAAGGCCAGTCTTCCTCAGCAAAAAGAGGAGGATTGGCATGGATGTTAGGTCACAGCTGATCTTCCTCAATAAATAAATAAATAAATAAATAAATAAATAAATAAATAAATAAATAAATAAATTCAATGCTTTTCACAATTCGCAAATTTGAACTATTTAGAGGTCCAGCCATTTATCTGTCTTCATCATCAGAGATTCATACTGAATTGACAGATTTCCAGGGACTCTTCTAGCATGTATGTTTCTGATCACAATGCATATATAGTTTTTTCCAATATTTTCAACTGTATTTCTTTTTCTTTTGGATTTATCTGAATTTCATGTCAATAGACAATAAAAATAGGAAAGTAAATGTGTATCTAAAATGCCTATCATTTTCTTTTAAGCTGATATACCACAGCTTGAAGAATTCAGTAAAAAAAACAAGACTTTTTATTTGACAACTTGGAAAAAGTTCAGGGAAAAAAAAGAGAATATAGTTGACGTGGTGTTTCTTGATAATGATTTAGTTCTTTTCACAAAATATAACAGGAATGAGATTTGTTATTATATTTATATAATATAGTGTTAAAATTCATCTGTGGATATACATACTACTTGTTAAGTACATATAAAATAGTTAATAAACATAATGTTTTGCTGATAATAACGATATAGAAGTACCACTTTAGTATTTCACTAAGTAACTGTATGCAATTAAGATAGTGGTTGTGTCATTAGTGTTTTGAAGTGAATTTTTCATAAACACCAGGAGAAATAAAACAATGAATACTGTCTCTAATGCTGAAATAGGAATATGATTTATTGTCTATATAAAGCTATAGGCTATTCTGGTGAAAGAATAACCTTTCTGACTCTGACAGTGTTCAAGGTATGAGCTACCTAAAATAGACTATTTCCTCTTTTCTTTGCTAATGTTTTATTTGATGCTATAACTGCAAATTTACATCCAATGCTCTGTCGCAGGTAATCAACATACCAAGACTTCTTTCTCTTCTGACTTAATTATACAGACAACATTTTCTCTCTGCAAAGTTTCAGACCTGGGTTTCTACTTCTGCAGAAAGTTTTTTTGAAAGCCCATTCACTGTCACTTCTAACTATATTTGCACTGTTCCAAATTCTGGAAAACAAGAAAGCAGCAGAGCACATTCTAAAGATCAGTAGAGAGCAGTAAACCAGAGGTTTTTGTCCCACTTTTCACTATTATCTTTGTGACCTTAGATAAACCACTTAGTCTGCTTGAGTCTTATATTTCTAAGTTGTAGAATAGTAAATTATAGCAAAATGATCTCTACTCTCTCTCTCATACTTAAATATTTTCTGATTTCTAACTAATAAATATGCTGATTTACTAAATAAGGAACTTTTTCTTGCCATTCCTGATATATTGGGAAAAAATTAGAATCTAAAAAGTCTTCTTCATAGGCCCTTGAACAAAATGGCTCTTTTAATTGATGATCCTATACTAATCATTATGTGTGGGGAAATGAAAAAAATATTGGTCTAATGTCCTCTTTCTTTATTAACTTCTCCTTTGTTCTTGAATCAGTGGTGGCGTGAGAGTATACACGGTGGACTTGACTACATAAGGACCCATGCAAAGTGACTGATTTTTCTGGATTTGCTGTTCTACACAGCCTAATTCCTCCAGAGAATGATAGGATCTTCTCTTCTTTTTCTGTTGTAGAGACCTGGCTACAGAATTGCTGACTAATTAATAAAGGAGCATGTCATGTTCTTGCCAAAGGAACATGAAGCCTGTCACACAGTTTCTGATTATGAGAAATAAAGTCACCATGACCTGAGGAAAATATATCAATTGATTTGACTTGATGGTCCTGGACACTGGAAACTGTGTCTCTCTCTGTAAACAAACAAACCCAAAACAGCACTCACTGTGTGTCCCCCTTCTGTTTTCTATAAGATATATATTTACCCTCTGAACAGGCATAATCCTATGTGGAAGCCTCTTCAAAGGATACATTCTAACAGACTAGCTGCATCGAAATGAAATCACAATGAGGCACTAGTCACAATATACTGGTTCATCTACTCCTTTTGCTGCCTTAACACACTTCTGAAGGTGACACGGACCAGAGAACATATAAGAGCATAAGACCCATTCCCAGAAAAAAAGTAGATCTGCATCAATAACAGATTTTCCATAGGTAACACCAGAAAGGAAATTTCTTTAAAAGAATTACTCTATATTCCTCAGTTTTTCAGGTAAATGCTATGTCATAGGACAAAGGTATTTTAGACTAGTAGTCTCAATGAGAGACATCACTTACAAATCACATCTCAGACTATTTACTTAATGAGTCTAAATTCCTGCACCTAGAGATTCTTTTCCAGTGGGTCTTTGTGGAACTCAGGAATCTGTCCTTTAATAAATATCACTAAGTGGTGTTGTTGCAAATGATATTTGAACAGCAACTTGAGGAACAAGGCCTTAGACAAATGCACCACATATAGAGCTTTTTATAGACAATTCAGTTATATATCTTGAAAATGTTCTTTGTACAACATTGCCAAGTAACATGAGCAATAAAGCTGCACAATTTATTTCCACTTAAGAAATGCTTCTTAGGATAACAATTGTATCCTGATGCTGTTCACTCATAAGAATTCAAATATATTAGCTAGTTATTTTAATTTTGAACTAAATAATGAACTAGTTTTCCTGTGGTTGAAGTTTGCAGGGAGTTGAATTTATCAATAGGTCAATTACAAGGTCATGTTCTCACCTTTGGCAGCTAAGGAACCAGAGTCTCCTGTCTTCTGAGTATATATAACCCCCTCTTACTCTATCTTCCCACTGAAATCTGACAGCCTTCCTTCATTTCGTACACTCTCCATCCCTTTTAGTTCAAACTGGCAGTGTGTCTGCTCATATCCCATAATCTCTTTATCTAGTAACAGTCAGCCACATCTTTGGTGTTCTCTTCAGAACATGCTTTCTCATTTTTTGAAATATGGACAGGCTGAGAACTTTCTAAATCTTTAAGTTTTGGTTCCTTTTTGTTTAATAATTCCTCCTTTAAGTCATCTCTACTCTCACATTTTATTATAAGCAGTCAGGAGGGTCCAGGTGGCATTTTCAACATTTTGCTTAGAAATCTCCTCAGCTAATATCAAATTTCATCATTCAAAAGTCCTATCTTGCACAAAACACTAGAAAACAATTCAGCCAATTTCTTTACCATTTTTTAACAGGTATTTTCTTTCCTCCAGTTTCTAGTAATCTGTTCCTCATTTCCATCTGAGACCTCACTAGAATGCCCTTTGATGTCCATATTTCTACCAACATCCTGTTCATGATTATTTACACGTTCTCTAAGAAGATGGAGGCTTGCTCTCCAGCTCTCCTTTTTTCTTTCTGAGCCCTTACCAGAATCACCTTTTAACATCCATATTTCTACCAAAAGTCCCTTCAAGGCAATCTTGGCTTTTTCTAGCATGCACCTTAAAATTCCTCCAGCCTCTACCCATTACCCAGTTCCATAGTTCTTTAGCATAGTTGTTTACACATTTTTAGGCATTTGTTACAGCAGCCCCTCACTTCTCGGTACCAAAATCTGTATTGGTGCCCTATGGCTGCCATAACAAAATACCACAGACGGGTGGCCTGAACAACAGGAATTTGTTTCTCACAGTTCTGGAAGCTGGGAAGTACAAGATCAAAGTGCCAGCAAGGTAGGTTACGTTCTAAGGCCTCTTCACTTGTAAGCAGTTGCCATCTCTCTATGTGTTTATATAATGTCTTCTTTTCACATTCAGAGAGGGAGAGAAGGAGAGAGAGTGCTCTGTGTCTCTTCTTATAAAGACACTAATCCTGTTGAGTCGGAGTCCTGCTTTATGACCTCATTTAACCTTAATTAGCTTCTTTGAGGCTCCATCCTCAAATATAGCCACACCGGGGGTTAGGGCTTAACAAAATGTAAGAAATGCATACAAATTATGACTGCTTTTAGTTCCTTTTAAATTTAACTGCAGCTTCACATGATCAACCTCTTTGAAGGCCAGGTCTTCAAGGAAGTAAGCTAGAAATGAAGTACTAAAGTGGGATTCCTAATGACTAAATGGAATAATTGTGAGGATATCTAATGAAACTAAATTCCATTCAAATTAAACACTAGATATAAGACAAAGACTAAATACATCATATTTAGTGATCTTGTTTGCCATTCTTTTGTTTAATTCTAAACTTATACTTGTTATTAAAATCTTCACTCAAGCTGCTCATTTTCTGATGGGGATGATTGGTTTTTATTACAGATCATTGCATAACTTTTCAGATGTTAAATGACTAAATTGTTGGTATTGTAGAAAATCATATGTTGATATGATAGAGAAATATTAAAATTATTTTTCTCCAAGTAGCTTCCAAAAACAGTAGTGGTTATTACAGTTTTCAAATGCTGTAATCAGGAATGGGAAAGGATGGTGACCTAAAACAAAATGGGGGTACATAACAATCAGACTAGCCATGTTGATCCAGTATTATCTTCTGTTGATCTGGACAAGAGTATTTAGAAAAGAACACACCCTAAGGCCTATATATATATATATATCTATATATAGATATAGATATATATATATATATAGATATATATATAGTAGTGGAAAACTATATTTTGTAACATGAATACTGGTCTAGTTTGAGATAGAAAAAAAACTGAGATTTTTCCATTTGTATGTTGAAAATTCACTTGTAAATTTCAGGAAAATCGGTCTTCCTGCCTGCTTGAAACACAAGCACAAAACCTAAAACATGGAGGAAAGAAATTAATGTGGTCCTTAAAAAACATACTTCTAGAAGTTGAGGAAATCGATATTAATATTTGAAACACAAATACATCCTATACTCAACACACTTTTATATTATGAATTTAAAATTCGAAGTCAGGCAAATCAACAGTAATTTTAGAAGTAACACAACTTCATTTTTTCAAACTGCAGCTACTAGACAATTAAATATTTATTCAGCAGAATAAATGATTAGACTTCTGATATTATTTACTCAGGATTATTATGAGAATAATATACCAATAACCATGAAAAACATTTTAAGGGGTGAAGCTTTTATGTTTATCACAGGGTTTGTGAAAGCTTATACGTATTTTATCATTTATATATATTCTAATATTCAGTTGATTTAGCCTCTCACCATTAATGAAGAAAACAGAATGGAATTTAAGTGGTAAAGTAATATAATAATATTACAGAGTTTTCAATAGCAAATCTCATAAATGGAGCCTCAAAAATGTCCTTTATAGTATCTAGTTTTCTCACATAATTTTTCTGGTATTCTCTTTTGGGATGAAAACTTTCCCTTCATAATCTAAGGCTAGAGGTAAATGTATTTTGGGAAATTAGATCTAAATTAATTCAAGCATTTTGAATTACATATTTTAATGCTAAATTTATGATGAGAATAGGAATATCTCAAAATGACTCTTCATTCAAAACTTTACAGTTGTACATTTAGCAACTGTCCCTGGCATATAAAACAGCACCCTACTGCTGAGGGACTCAGAGATTGAAGCCCTCAGTCTTTTATATGACATATTACTGAAAATATACAAAGAGTACACAAAAGGCTTACATGGAGTATACTATTTATTTTAAAGAAGACTGAAAGATTAAATAGTATTTTTTAATATTTAAATTACCATTTTTCCAGTATTGGTGAAGTAGAATGGAAAACTAAGGTCACCAAAGAGTCAAAAGTCCAAAGTCAATCATTTTCTGCTGTCTTTTTCTTAGAAAAATTTTTTTGGCGGATCAGTTTTCTAATGCACATATAAATGTGTGATAGAACAAGCCTTAGATCTGTCATCATACTATTAATGCAAGTGAAAATAATAAGACATATACACCAGATTAATTATGTATGTTGGGCTAACTTGGATATTGTGAAAGTTATTTGATGAGAGAAGAAAAAGTATTTGAGGAAGAGTAAAAATTACAATTAATGGCAAATTTCATCGTTTCTAATCTACATCCACCAAGTCAGTTGTTAGAAGGAAGTTTAAAACTTGAAACCTTTGATTCTGTTCTGATATTTTCTTTCATTTTATCTAAAAGTATAGTGGAGGTATACAAACAGCTGTAAGAATTGACATCCATTTACAGCAAATTTGCTTAGCAATGGGTCTGTTAACACTTCTCACGACTTACTCTTTTTCCCATGTGTGAGTCTTGTACACTGCATGCTTTTATTCTTGGGTAACTTGCCCTTACATGTAATTTATTATTGAGTATAGAAAACTTCTATGGAAAGTTATATAAATCACACACTAAACTATACTGACAGCTTCTTCACACCTTTTTAGAGACTACTTATGATAAACTGAGTTAAAAATACTCTGATGAATAGACTACATAATGCTATATTTAAAATACTATTTCATACTGGTAGAATAGAGTTAATAAGTTTTCCTAAGTATGTGAATGAATATATGAATCTATCAATCAAAAAATATTAAAGTAATATATTTTATTTATATGGTAGAAAATTACTGGCATTCCCACACTTAAATTCTAAAAAAAGAAATAGTAGAGAAAATATTAAGATGAATTAATTTTTATCTAATTTACATTTACTGTTTTCTATTGCTTCAGGGTAAAATGTTTAGCAAAAGATAAATCTGTATTTTTTCAAATAAAAAAACACAAATGTCGAACTTTATCTGTCTGAAGATAAGATTTTACAATTTTATATGTATACTATTAGCTTTCCTTTGGGGTCGTCCTGAGGAAAAGCTAACCTGTTTTCTAAATATGGCAATGTGATTAGAACCACACTTTCCAGTTTCTATGCATTTAAAAAAATTTATAAATAGTTTCCCTCAAGTAAGCAAAACATATACATAGATGTGTTGGATTATTTCCAAATATCCATTAAAAATAGCCACTAAAATGACACTCTACGTGGAAATATGGCTATTGATCTATAGTTTATACAAATTATAAAATCCATCTGTTGTGTAATTGAGGATATAGAGCCAGCTCTCTGGTATCTGAATATAATTACTTCTTAAGATTTGTGACTTGAAATTTTGGTTATAAAGACTATCTGATAAGTTAGTCTTAATAAAACTGTTTATGAGAAATAAATACTGGCACGTGTTGTTTACAAAAAAAGAGAAATCACTATAAAACTGAGTTAGAATTACTAGTTTATTCTGAAGTATGCAATGCAAAAGGCAATGCCATAATATTACATGCCAAGTGTTCCAATTATAAAATGGTATTTTTATTAAAGATATGCTGCCAAATCAAGAAGATTACCAAATTTGGCTACTCTTCCTCTCTATAAAATACTTCATCTCAAATTATACTTAAAAATCCAAATGTGCAATCATTGAGGTTCTTTTAAATTTTTCCTCATCTTAATGGTTTTAAAAGGATGTGAATTTAATTGGACTATAACTTAATGTGGCCGTGTATTTATGCTCATGGAAAATCTCATTATTTACCAGGCACTCAAATCTCCATTAGCAAACACAAAATTTCCATTCCCTTCTTCACATTGTGATAATTAAAGAATTGTATTTACTAGCCCAACAAATCAGATATTTTTATTACATATGTATTAAATGTCCCTAAGTCTACCTGATTTTATCCATTCACTGCTTTGAATTGATTAATTTATCCTCTATAACAATGAATCTGTCACACTCCTACAGTTAGTCTGAGCATGGGCCCATCTACTTCGCTTTGGATTATGAAACACTAAGCTTGTTCCCTCTGCTCTTCTGTCCTATAAATGCTGACTACGTACAATTTAGGGAGACGTGAATGTACTTTCAATCACTTAAAGACTCTGAGCATGCTTCTTGTGCTATATCCAATCTATTCCTATAGTTTTTTAAAAAGCTGAATTCAGAAGAAACTCCATTTTTATCTTCAACCAAATTATTATTCCACTGTTGATAATTTTAGCATGAGCTATTGTAATATATACACAGAAGAGATAAATTAAAGCACATCAAGATGAATAGCCATCTTTACTCAGAGATTCAATTTTTACTCTTCCAAGTCCCCAAGTATGTCTGTCAGTGGCCTGACCAAATCTACTCATGTTATGTCTTGGGTATCATAGCACAATACTTTGTCTTTCCAGTTCCAGGAATTATAAACAACGTCATGATTAGAAGCTGGTTAGATTAATTGCCTGCCATCAGTGAGACTAGGTATTGACCAAATGGCTTCGTGACTACCTTTGTCAGTGTGCTTTTATCTTGCTGTTCATATAGTTTGTGCTTTAATTTTTTAGCATGTTCTTTTTAAAATAATATTCTCTTTGACTCTTGCTTCTTAATTTTGCATACTACTATCAAGGTTTTGGAAGAGTTTACATGTGGTACAAAATTCGGTTTCTTTTATAATATTTTTCTAGCTCCTTCATTTTTTTTTTTTTTTGTAAATAAATTCAATGTATATTTTACTTAAGCTTACTTTCTCTCTTCATTTTGGACTTCAGATTCACAAAATTGGGTTGTAATATTAACATAGTGGTATACTTCCATCATTGTTCAATAGGATATCTGACTTTTTTTTTATTGAGGTGACATTGATTTACCAGTTGCCATCCATTACTGTACACATGTGCCCCTTTATCCCTTTCACCCTCCCCCCGCCTTCCCTGCTGGTAACCACTAATCTGTTCTCTGTATCTATATGTTTGTTTGTTTGTTTATCTTCCACATATAAGAGAAATCATCTGTTTTTATTTTATGTTATTTTTCATTTATCTTTTATCTATCATCTCATTATCTTCTGTCATAAGTCACTCTCTTTATATTAAATTTGTGTAAATGGTATCCTGTGTGTACACTTTTTCATAGAATAATGTATATTTTTAGTATTTCAATATTAGGACATGCTTGTCTAGTTACTTCTTTGTAACTGTTATATAGTTTTCCTAGTGTGCTACACATTTTATTTATTCAGTTTTTTTTAATTGATGGGCATTGAGGTGGTTCCCATTACTTTGATATTACAAGTTTTGTGGTAATGAAATTCCTTATACATACTTCTTGGAGTATTTATACTCAAATTTCTCTGGGTACGTATCTGGAAGAAGAATTTCTGAGTGATATAATATGAGCAGAGTAACCTGATAAATTACATCTATTTTTTCCCAACATTATATTCCCACCAATAATACATAGTGTTTAGGGTTCCTTCCATTATCATCCTCTGTTTAATGTTATTTTCCCATCTGATGAGCAAAAATGGTAACATTTTTTTTTGCTTTTCTTTTATTACTAGGAACTTGAACATCACTTTATATGCTTATCAGCCAATGAGATTCTCTTTCTGTTACTTATTAATTTTACTCGCCCATTTCCTTGTGACGTTTACTGAATTTTCTTGCTACTTTTCAGGAATTCCCTATACATCAGATCATAATATTTTAATATTTATTCATGTAGCAGATATTTTCATTTAACGTTCATTTGTTTGTTAAATTTCATTCATACCATTCTTTAATTTTAATATCATAAATTTGTTTCCTCTCTTTTGATTCAGGGCTTTATTCAAAGAAATTTTTCTCCCCTACAGAGTCATAAAGCTATTATTCTCCTACATTTTTTTTTCCTGATAGTTTTAGAAGACTTTTTTTTTACTTTCACATTAAATCTTTAATACATCTGGGAGTAAGCCCTGTTTTTTTTCAGATAGCAATGGAATTTTCCTCAATTTAAAAAATAGTTTCTTCACAGATTAATGATGCCAACTCAATCATTATACAAATAAACAAAGAAAATAAACTCAGTTATTATTTGCCTCTTACCATGTAACTACTTAACAAGGATTATGGCGTTTAATCCTTACCATTTTGAAATAGGAAATGTTATTGTTTTTTATTTTGCTGATGAGTAAACAGCATCCTTTGAGAAGTTAATTATTTCACCCAATGCTACACAAGTAATAAGTACTAGGGGTAAGTGTTGAACACTGTAATATCTCAAACAAGTAAACAAAATCCAATACCTCTTATAGATAAATATATCTAAAATAAAAATCTTCCTTATCCCATGATATTCTCCTTATGACATTTTAGTGTCTCTTCATCCCTGGAAGAGGAAGCACACAATACTTGCCGTGACTTAGAAAATTTTCCTAATCTAGCCACGTCCTACATTTTTACAAGTTTATCTGCTTCCTCTTCCTGTCTCCCTTTGCATACTTTGTCCCATGCAACTGTATCTTGCTTTCACATGACACTGATAGTCTAAGCTTTTTATTTTTTGCTAATGCTTCCTCTCTGTCAGGAAACACTGGCCAACTGCACTTAGATAACTCATAGTTATGTCTCAAAAAAGCCCTAGAATCAGCTCTTCTAGGAACCGTTTCCTGAATCCCCAGTATGGACCCCATTCATAGTCTGTGCTTCTATACATCATCTGTCATAAAATTTTGTAGCCTGTATTTAATTTTTCTGCAGAACAGACTACAAGAAGCCTTAAGCAGAAGTGCTACTTACTCTTGTTGTATCCCAAGCACATGGCACAAGGTCTGTTCTTTGGTGGGCACTCAATAAAAGCTAGTTCAACTCAGCTGAACTGAGAAATCTTTATGGTAAAAGGCATACAATTAATCTTTAGGGACTCCTCCATAAAAAAATGTATTTACCAGTATCTACAAATGTTGCGCGATTGACCCATCTTAAATAGTCTCATTCTCCTATGTGAATTGTGAGTCCCAGCAATGGAAACCATCCTTCTCCAACCTTGAAATATCGGTGACTAAATGTTAAGTACTGTGAATGTAGCATCTTGTATAACCACAAATTCCTCACAGATCAGGAGTTGTATCTGGTTTGTAGTGTTCAGTGTGGATAGAGAGTGAACTCAACTAGCCAAACAAACACTCTTTGTTAAACGTAGTTGCCCAATTAAGGGATTCATGATTGTTTTTCAGTGGATTTTAGTCTCAGTATGATATTGTTTTTTTAATCTGTTGCAGCTATAATGAGTGTGAGAAATGTGAAACTATTTTCCATAGTGATGTAAACAATCAAAATAAATTGTCATGAACTTTGACCATGTTTACCTACAGTAAGTAGAAATATATAAACAGTGCTGATATTTTTTTCACAGAAGAGAATGCATAACTTGCAAAAGTTGTTCTATTTGGAGCTCATTTTCAGAGTTCACATCTAAGCTTTTGAATAAGTTAAACAGGCCAGCTGAATACAACAAATTTCTTATTTATCTGATATTATACACTCAAAAATCACTCATTTGAGCCTGGCAACGGGAAGCATACAAGAGGAAAACAAATCTCTAACAACCACCCAAATAAGAAATAATTTAGTAGAATTTTTTTCTCTACAAATTCATTAGTTGAGTCCTCACTCAGAACACAGCTCCAAAATAGTAATCCTCTTTTTTTTTTTGTCAAGAACATTATAGTGGTAAATTTTTTTATGAACACTAAGGACAATGACCTCATGTTTTCTGGAGATTGAAGTACCCATCTTCTGGTGCAGCCTTGGAGGCTGGAACTGGCAGTTACTAACTTGCCATTTCTTGTGCAGAGTGTCTCTTTCTTCCTCTCTGATTCTGTAATTAATTAAAATAATGTTACTTGATTCACACTGCATAATGACAAATTCTCTTAAAACTCAACTCTTTCTTCTTGTACTAAAAGTCAGATAAAAGTGACCGAATAAATTTACCAAATACCTAAATCAAAAGCACAACATCATTCTTCACACAAAGTGCAAGCAAACAATTTTATTCCTGTTTGTGGAGCTTAACCTTCTGCAAAAGTAATTAAGTCTATAATTAAAAAGCTATTTGGAATGATTAAAACCCTGTTATCTTGTGGCATTTAAAGACAAATGCAAATGTCAGAAAGGATGAATTCATTAAAATTTCTATTTAAGAGAAAAAATTGTAGATGGAGGTGTTATTTATTAAAATGTTACAGTTTCAGGGAAGATTTGATCTGTAAAGAAGACACTAAAGGTGGAAGGTATCTTTCTGTAGCATTGGATATAGCAATCAGCTGCTATTCACAAATATTTATTTTGGGAGTTACTTGAAACTAACAGCTCATAATGTCACAGTGTTATTTCAAAAGCGATGTCATGCTTCTGAGGGGCTGTATCTTTTTCAATAAATTAGGAATTGTTAACATATCTAGGTCTGAGTTAGCCACGTATACAAGTTTTGTAACCTGTCTGACAAGCTATGGTATGTTATCAATCTAGATTTTCAAGCTGTGAATTCAAAGGCTAATTGCTTTGAATGAAATGGTCAAGTTCTAAAGTGTCTTCTTGCTCAAAAAAAAATGATAAAATTAGGGGAAGAGAACTTGAGGGAGTGGAAGACTGTTGAACTACATGCTGTTTAATGATCATTTTTCAAATGAATGTGGTTTAGGAGCAGTCTGTTGACGGTCTATGTTTTGCGTTCTTTTAAAGGAAACACAATTATCCCCAAGCAGGTAAAATTAATTTCTAATGATAGAAGTTATTGAATATTATCATGTGTTGTGTATGACATTTTCAATTCATATCTTTTCTATATCTTTAACATTTCTATTCTCACACATCATTAAAAATACGAGAAAGTAGATACATAAAGAAATAAATTTTAAGAAGACACATTGTGAAATAAAGACAATAAAATTAACTTTTGCCAAATATATGATTTAAGACCAACCAGGCAAAGAAATCCCAAAATAAACTGTTCTTTAAGTATTACCTTTAAATTTAAGGATTAAATAAAAAGAATAAAGGTTAAAGCACATGATGGTTGGTTGGAAAGGAGAAAGTTTGTGTTTATTTATTCATTATTGAGCTATTTGCAAAGCCAAGAGAAAATTAGACAAATATTATTGAATGGAACATCAGTCTTCAATTTTAGAATCAGAGTCCTTCCTTTAATTTGGTATATGGTCTCTATGATCTCATAGCATCAGTTTCCTATCGTTTAAAAAGATATTATAGCCTAGCCAAAAAGCAATATAGCACATAGGGTACCATGTGGCCCTGACTTCTCAGGATGTTTTTGTCAAAAAAAGAGCCTAGAAGAGAACTGATCGTCTCTTGAAAATTTAACAACATGGTCCATGGGCCAGGGATTTTCAGTAGTGTGACCACAGAGGGGTGTATACAGGAGGACTTCAGACACTTGGTTTTAATAAGACTTTATATTTCTAATTCATTATTTATCCTTTTATTGGAGCAAGGGAAAGGAACTTGGATGGATGACACAAAGCTGACAAGAAGCCTGTACTTGGACTAGGAATCAAGGGATAAGACCAAGAAATTATCTTGCAAAACTGGAATAGATGAAATAGGATCATTCAAATGGAAAATGATGGAAGAATGGAAAAATTACAATGCATGGATCTTAATCCTCTTGCTGAAGATATTAGAAATAGAATATCCATTTGAAAAACAAAAAACAGATCTAGGAGGACATTTCAAACATATAATATTCACCTAATAATACATACTCACTTTCAGCACACATCCCTTATTTTACATCCACAATTAATAACAAAGAAAACACTATGAGTGTTAAGAAATGTAGAAATAGCTTTATTTGTGGCTCAAACTTATTTGAAATCAAAGACTCATCTGGTGAGCAACTCTATGCAGGAGGCAGTCTAGGCATATCTGTAGTGTGCACATATAATTTATTTATATTTGGATAATGCAAATGGGTGATAAACCCTAAATTAATAGTGGATCATTTTTTTTCATGTATGAAAATTTTTTTAAAAAATGGACGATTCATCCTTGTGAAAAATGCAATGTATATAAGAACTGTAGGAAGGCCTTTCCACAAGACTCATAACTTACTCAACATCAGGGAAGTTACAATGGTAAGAAACTATATAAATATAAGGAGTGTGGAAAGGCATTTATGAAGAGTTCATATCTTACCGAACATCCCATAAGTGGTATTGGTGAGAAGCCTTTCAAATGTGAGCACTGTGGATAATATGGAGGGAAATTTTATTAGTGTTAGAGATCTGGAAAAAATTCTGTTATAACTCAAGACTTATTCTTCATCAGAGAATTCATCCCAGTGAGGAGTTATATAAATGAATGCTATGGTTTTAAGGCCTTTAGATATTGCTTTCAACTATTTCAGTATCAGAGAATCTATGCTGATTAGAAGCCCTATGTATTGAAGCACTGTGGGAAGGCCGTTCTTTTTGTGATAGGATCAAATAGCAAGTTGAAAAAAGGTAAAAAAAGAAGAAACACCCTACAAATAAATTATTATGGAATAGTCTCTATCAAGAGGTCATATCTTACTTGATGAGAGAGCACTTTCATTATCTTTTAAGATTTTTAAAATAAAATAATATATATAGAGATATATATGTAATTCAGTGAATTTCACTTCATTTCTAATATTCTATAATAGTTTTCTGCACAGCTTTTATATCTGTCTCACATTTATTTCACTGTATATTACAAATTGTGAATCTATGCCAATTTCAGCAAAATTTTTATTGTATCAGTTATTCATAGTTTCTTCCTTTCAGATAGTTTTTTCTATCTCCTTGATATATTATATTCTTACTTCTATTGGTTTTTATTTCAGCATAGTCTCATTTATAATTTTGATTAAATACCTGTAATTGCTTCTGTGTTATACTATATATATATTGTATATATATTTTCATAAAAATATGGTTACATAAAGTTTGTCCCAGGTATACTAGACTGGTTCAACATTTGAAAATCAATTTATATGATCCATCGTATGAAGAGGCTAAAAAAGAAAAATCATACTGTCATATCAATAGGTGCATAAAAAGCATTTGACAAAATTCACCACCCATTCATGGTGAAAACTCTCAGTAAACTAGGAATAGAAGGGAACTTTCTCAACTTGATAAAGAGTATCTACAAAAACCTACAACTGACATCACATCTGATGAGAAAATGGAAGTTTTCCCACAAAGATCAGGAACAAGGTAAGGATATCCCCTCTCATCACTGCTTTCCAACATTGTACTGGAAGTTCTAACTAATAAAATAAGGCAAGAAAAGGAAATAAAAGGTGTACAGTTGGGAAGGAAGATATAAAATTGTCTTGGTTCACAAATGACGTGATTATCTCTGTAGAAAATATGAAAGAATTGACCAAAAAAAACCTCCTGAAACTAATAAGAGATTGTAGCAAAGTTGCAGGATACAAGGTTAAATTACAAAAGTCAATCATTTTCCTATACATCAGCAGTGAACAAGTGAAACTTTAAATTAAAAAACACAATATCATTTACATTAGCACCCAAAAACATGAAATACTTAGGTATAAATCTAGCAAAATATACAAAGATCTATATAAGGAGAACTGCAAACCTCCAATAAATGAAGTCAAAGAATTAAATGAATGAAGAGATATTCTATGTTCATGATAGGAAGACTCAATATTGTCAAGATATCAATTCTTTCCAAATTGAAATAGATTCAATGCAATCCCAATCAAAATACCAGCATTTGCATACACATTTTGTGTATATTAACAAACTGATTCTAAAGTCTATGTGGAGAGCAAAAGACACAGAATAGGCAACGCAATATTGAAGGAGAAGAATAAAGTTGGAGGACTGACACTACTTGACTTCAAGACTTACCATAAAGCTATAGTAATCAAAACAGTGTAGTATTGGTGAAAGAATAGACAAATAGATCAGTGGAACAGAACAGGGAGCCCAGAAAAGACCTGCATAACTACAGTCAGCTGATCTTTAACAAAAGAGCAAAAGCAATATAATGAAGCAAAGGTAGTCTTTTCAACAAATGGTCTGAGACAGCTGGACATGCAAAAGCAAAAAAAAAAAAAAAAATGAATCTAGACATAGATGTTACATCTTTCATAAAAATTTTAATCAAAATAGATCACAGTCCTAAATGTAAAACACAAAACCATAACCTCCTAGATGATAAATAGAAGAAAACCTAGATGACTTTGGCTATGGGGATGACTTCTAGATACAACAAAACCACAATCTATGAAAGAAAAAATTGATAAGCTGGACTTAATTAAAATTAAAAATTTCTGCTTTCTGAAAGACACCATTAAAAGAGTAAAAATGAAAGCCACAGAATGAGAGAAAATATTTTCCAAAGACATATGTGATAGAGGCTTGTTATCCAAAATACACAAATGACTTAAACTCAACAGTTATAAAACAAGCAACTTGGTTAAAAAATGGGCCCAAGATCTTAACAGACCCTCGCCAAAGAAGATACACAGATGAAAAAAAGCATATGAAAAGATACTCCATATCATGTCTTCAGGGAAATGCAAATTAAAACAACAATGAGATACCACTATCCACCTATTAGAATGGCCAAAATCCAAAACACTGACAGCACCAAATGCTGACAAGGCTGTGAAGCAACAGGCACTCTCATTCATTGCTGGTACAAAAAGGTCCAGCCACTTTGGAAGACAGTTCATGGTTTCTTACAAAACTAAGTATACTATTACTATACAATCCAGCAGTCATGATCCTTGGTATATATTAAAAACAGTTGAAAAATCATGTCCACCCAAAAACTTGCACATGGATATTTATGGCAGCTTTATTCATAATTGCCAGAACTTGGAGGCAACCGAGATGTCCTTCAGTAGATGAATAGATAAATAAACTTGGTTAATCCAGACAATGCAATATTATTCAGTGCTAAAAAGAAATGAGCTATCAAACCCTGAAAAGGCATGGAGGAACTTCAAATGCATATTACTAACTGAAAGAAGCCAATATGAGAAGGCAACACACTGTATGATTCCAACTATACGACGTTCTGGAGAAAGCAAAACTATGGAGACCGTAAAAGAGCAGTGATTGCCAGTGGTTGCCAGGGAGACATTAATAGGGCAGTGAAACTACTCTGCATGATACTGTAATGCTGAATACATGTCATTAAACATTTATCCAAACCTATAGAATCTACAACACCAAGAGTGAGCCCTAACATAAACTGTGGACTTTGGGTGATTATGATGTGTCAATAATGGTTTAACCATCTTAACAAATGTACCACTCTGGTGGGGGATGCTGATAATGAGGAAGGTTGTGCATGGGTAGGAGGGATATGGGAAATCTCTATACTTTCTGCTCAACTTTGCCGTGAACCAAAAGTACTCTAAAAATAGTCTATTAAAAGAAAAAAATTTATACCTATGCAATCCTTCTTACTCTAACTTGTTACTTTAAATATATTTTATAATATTTTTTGTTTGTGAAAGCAGTATTGCCTGTTTTCTTTTATGGAATGAATTGTTATTTTAAAAATATTGGGCAAAAGGGCAAAAGGCAAACAATCTGAAAAGACATTTTTCCAAAGAAGATATACATATGGCCAACAGGCATGTGAAAAGATGTTCAATATCACTAATTATTAGGGAAATGAAAATCAAAGCCACAATGAGATATCAACTCATGCCCATCAGAATGGCTATTATTAAAAACACAAGAAATAACAAGTGTTAGAGAGGATGTGGAGAAAAGGGAACCCTCATACACTGCTGGTGTAAACTGGTGAAGCCACCATGGAAAACAGTATGGACATTCCTGAAAAAATTAAGAATAGAACTACCATCATAGTAGTGGGTCAGCCATTCCACTTCCAAGTATTTATCCAAAGAACACAAAAATACTAATTCAAAAAGATATTTGCACCCCTATGTTTATTGCAGCATTATTCACAATAGCCAAAACTTGGAAACAACCTAGGTGCTCATCAGTGGATGAATGATATAGAAGATGTGTGTATATATATACACATACACACACAATAGAATACTAGTCAGCCATAAAAAGGTGAAATATTGCCATTTGCAAGAACATGAATGGACCTTGAGGGCATTATGCTAAATGAAATAAGTCAGATGGAGAAAGCCAAATACTGTATGATTTCACTCACGTGAAAGATAAAACAACACCACCAACAAACAAGCTCATAGATATAGAGAATAGATTGGTAGTTACCAGAGGGGAAAGAGGGAGAGGGCAAAAACAGTAAAAGTGCACATGTGTACCATGACACATGGTAATTAGACTAAAAAGAAAAAAAAATATTGGAAAGAACAAAAAGTAGGACCACTAATGCTATCAGAGACAACCATCAGAACATTTTGAAAACATTGTTTTAAGATATTTCATGAAAAATAAAGTGATTGCATTAATGATATTCCCCTAAATCTGTCTTTGTTGTGACAAGATGTATTATGAAAGAGCTTGGCTAATACACATAAAATACAGTTTCATTGTGAATTTATGTCATTGAAAGTAAATTTACTTAGTTTAAGCAGGTAAATGTATATTGATAGTGCACATATATTCTTTGCTCTGTCTTTAATAGTTTTCATTTCTAAAGAAGTCATGTAACCAAAAGTATCTAAAATTAATATAATGTGTTCTAGTTAACTCCATTTAAATATTCAAGAATTTTCTCAGGAGAGGAACAAATAAAATTATACAAATTAAGAAAAAAATAGAGAAAGAACCAGGAATAACAATTTATTTTTGAAAGAAGATATATAAATTAACCCTTTTTATAAATAAACGCATTGCCATTAACTAAAAATGATATCCGTGCTCTCCTTTGCTATACCTCTCACTTGATATTTAAATTTTAAAAAAATCAGTATATTGAGGTATTACTTGCATACAACAATATTCAACAGTTTTAAATGTACAAATTAAAGAGTTATGACAATGAGATGCAATCAGGTAAATACTACTACAATCATGATATATATCTTTCTCAGTACCCCAAAAAGTTCACTAATGTTTTTGTTACAATCTGTCTCCCATTCCCATGCCTAGCTCCAACAATCACAAATCTGGGTTCTGTCCCTATATCTTTGCCTTTTCTAGATTTTCATATGAATGGAAGCATAAAAGTATTTCCAACTAAAGCACTAGCCACAGAGAGCCCATGGGTCAGAGAGCAATCTTGGTTCTTAAAAAAGAAATCAGTGTGTGGATAAAATAGCAAATATGAGACTAGGCAACAGGAGACTGAAGTATGTAGAATAATTTATTTTAAAGGTACATAAGAAAAGAAGGCAACTAAGCATCATTCGATGGCATAGGAATAAACAGAGTCGAGAATAAATGGTATTGTCAGGAGAGAGGGAGAATCTCCCTCTGCCCTTTTCCTTAAGGTTCTTATGGCTGGTCAAATAATTAACAAGACAGGTTAGCAGAGGAAAATAATACCAAGTTTAATAACATGTATACATGGGAGAAACTCAGAAATGAGCAACTCGTCCCTCTGTCTAAGCTGCTTGCTTAAGTATTGTAGCTAAAGGCGAGGAAGGTGTTGGGGGTGCACAGTGGTCTGGGACTTCAGAAGACAATTCTTTCAGGGTCATCTATAGATAATGTGGTCAGGGAGAGAGAGAGTTTTTTTGATAAAAGGGGCTTGGTGCCCCTCCCATTGTAACATCTATTTTACATTATCATTACAGCCATCATGATAGATCTGTTCCAGGAAGGAGCCCACCATGTCCAATTCTTTAGGCAGTTAGTGGGGGAGGTCAAATGTCCCTCAGAGAAAACAATCAAGGTAAAGAGATATATTTCAGGGTGGCCAAATCTTGATCTCCCACAGTATTGAAGGCAGTGAATAGGCATTAAATAATTCAGAAATTAAACTTGATGCTAATAGCAAATTCAAAAATACCTAACACCAACTGAGTGCTTATCATTATGCCAGAGATGTCCTAAGTGCTACACAATCAATCCCCACAAAAACCTGTGAGAGAATTATTATTATTATCTTCTTTTGACAAGTGAATAACCTGAGCTAGATGTTGAATAACTTGACTAAAGTTATCCATATACTAGTGGTAGAGCCAAGATTGGAATTCAGGTGGTCAAACACTGGAGAGAGACTAATACAAATTCCTAGCCACAAAGCGCTTTAGACCTTATTTAGTCCAATTTCAACATTTAATACTTAAACAGGTCCAGAGTGGTTAAATGGATCCCTCAGCTGTTTAGATTCAAAGCTTCACTGATATTGTCACTGACTAGGTGCCTTGAGAAACTCAAAGGTGGGTTTGAAAGAATTAACTGTTTTTCCAAGTCCTTTCTTTTCCTTTTGTATGTTAAGGAGATGTAATCACCAACTATCCTGAAACTGACCACACGAAAAACTCAAGGGAGATGTAATCACCCAGACATCCTGAAACTGACCAAGCCTCACCACAAGAGCTACACCCATGACCTTTGCCTTATTTTTAATGCAAAGATTTCTCCAGGAGGAGCTTAGGCCTCATTATGTGGAAGCATGTTCTCCAACTGAGCCTGTGCAAGTAAATACCCGCCTCTCTCTTTTGAATATTCATTCCCCAACTGAAATAAAAGTTCCTCCTTCTGTTTGTTTGAGGATGCCAAGACTTTGGAAATGATTCCTCATGGCCTCCTATTTGCTGCAAATACACTTTACTTTGTGAGACAACGTCCACTGGTGTCGAGTCTTATTTAACTCACCAGGAGGCAAGCCCACTTGGTTTGGTAATAGTATGATACTTTGAGCTTTGACCTAGATATTTATTATTGTTATTAATATTACTACTATTAATATTAAAATAGCATTTAATTCAGTGTTTAAAGATATGTGTGTATATATAAATAATATGTATATATAATTGGTATATATTTGAACACATCAGTATATATATTGAACAATGAATAAATCCAATTCATTTAGCATATTTTGATCAATTGCTAGTGAGGTTTACAAGTGGATAAGTAGGGTGATATTTGAAAATTTGGATAGAATACAAACTCTAATAGTAGCTGGAATTGAGATTGACTAAGTCATTGTTCTCCTTTGAACAAGGGTTTGTTCATTTTTAAGAATAAAGAGATTAAGAAATATAATTTCTATGGCGCCGGCCTGGTGCCGTAGCTGTTAAGTTCATGCGCTCTGCTTCGGCGGCCCAGGGTTCGCAGTTTTGGATCCCTGGCGCCGACCGATGCACTGCTTGTAAAGCTGTGCTGTGGTGGTGTCCCAAATAAAGTAGAGGAAGATAGGCAGGGGTGTTAGCCCAGGGAAAACTTCCTCAGCAAAAAGAGGAAGATTGGCACTGGATGTTAGCTCAGGGCTAATCTCCCTCACACACACACAAAAAGAGAAATATAGTTTCTATATAAGATCTAAGGCTGAAAATCTATTATTTTATTGGATAAATAGTTGTCATAATTTTATGTAACCACACACAGAATTCTTAGATATCTTTTTATTTTAAAGTTTTTTCTTAATATTTACTCAAAGTAAAAGGATTTTAGAAATATGACACATTCCTACTATGTGTAAGAATTCCTACAAATTCCTATTTCCATATTTAACCTAGCAAAAATAACTTAAAGTGTATTTTTAAGCCTTTCTTAATGGTATCTGTTATTTATGAACCTTAATGGCTCAGCACATTCTATTTGGTGTATTACTCAGTGGCGTCTTTCATTCTGTTTTAATACTGTGGAAATGATCAAAGGAAGTATATGCTTTAGATGCTCTAGTTCTGCTTACTAACCAAGCCAAACCTAAATAAGCTGGCTCAGCATAATTCTAACCTAGCATTTTTCATCATTTCTCGCATTCTTAACGTTCAAGGTGAATGACGGTTTCTGTACGTCCTTGACTTTACAATGTTATGGCCACTGACTTAAAAATAATAGTTCCCTAGTTTCTGTATCAAGTAACTTCTAAAACTGAATAATAAAGTTATAGGCCTCACCAAGGGATATGATCATAATTAGAAAATGGCCTGAATAAATCTGTATATAACATTTTATTTTTATACAGCAACGTGAATACGAGTTGATCCTCCATTTTTCCAAAAGAAAAAAAAACAATGTAGGATCATTCTTTTCCAGCATTCGATAGAATCAGGTGCAATATAAATATCAGTTTACTGAAATTATTTTCTACTAACATATAGTTAAACATTGTTCTCAACATATGATGCAGACAATCATTCGTTAATAATTGAATTATGTGCTATTGAAATAAACTTTTTCTAAAGAGGCATAAGCAATAAAAGTCTATTTCCCCAATCACATAAACCAGTAGGTAGTACAATACACTGTTGGCTGGAAATGGCAGTTCCTAGAGGAAGTTGTTAGCTCACAATATGGAATTGCAAGATATATGTTGCACTTTGTGTTTAGACAGGAAGACCTCAGATGGTTAGCAGAATGTGCCTGTGGGAGATCTCTATTGTACATTACAGCACCTCAAAATCTTTAAGACTTGGCATGAAATAACTTCTAAGCACACTGCAATTGTAAGCTAGCACACTGAAACCCACGTCTTATTCAGGTAAAATCAAAGGCAATCATATGGTTAGGAGAGCATGAGACACATGTCGTCTATTAAGGATCAGCCACAAGGGAAGACATGTCTTTTTAGAAGATTTTATTTTGATACAAGATGGAATCTTATAGTCAGTAACTCAGTTTAAAGAGGAGTCAGTAATTACAAAAGGAATATCCCATCTGTCTCTTATTAAAATGTGACAGATATTATGATTCCTGGAAATGGCTTGTTTACAGAAAGATTATTCAATTTTCCAGCTGGAATATGTTCATTTTTGAAGATTGTATGTCTATGATACACTGTACTTTGGCTTTTGACCAAAATACATCCATTAAAAATTTTTGTCATTTTAGCGTCCATACTCTTTGGTTCCTAAAATCAATATTATGAGACCACAGTGTATTGACAGAAATCGACATTTTTCTCTCAGCTCGCAGGTGAAGTACCTACACACCTTCACTAAGTGTCCCTTAGGCGGTCGCACAGAGTCACCTCTTTTCAGTTTCCACCACTTGGTTATTTTGGGCCAGGAAAGGCTGATGCTTTTCTGTGATACAGTGGAACTTATTTAACATGACATAAACAGTCGTAGCTAACTCTCTGCAGTGAGCAAAGACTGAGATGATAAAATCTTGGCATCGTTTCAAAGAAAATTAAAAATATCTTGCATTTGTTGATTTTTGAATATGTTGAATAGCAAAGGACAAAGATGAGATTCTCTTGATGCGAAGGATGAAGAACTAATAAACTCAAGTTTCAATATAACTATCTTTATCATTAAAGACCATCCTATCCATTCCATCTGTAGTTTAATTGTAGCTAGGCAAGAGATTGACAAATTGCCTACCAGACGTCATATTATTCTAAGTGCTTTATATGTATCATTTTTTTTCAATTTTTGTCACTCTATGAAGAAGGTATTATTATTATCATCATCATCTACATTTTATTGGTGATAAAACTCAGAGAGATTATGTAACTGGCCTAAGGTCAGGCAGCTAGTATATAACAGGACTAGGATTTGAACACAGGTAGCCCATACTCCTAATACCTTGTCACTAACCCTCTAATAAAAGTGGAGTGTGTCACAATATAACCTTGGTACTCCTATGTTATACCATGACAGAGACAATTTAGTCCAGTATATGAAAGCAGGAGTATCAAAAGCAGGGAAATTGTGTTAGTAGTGTTACTATTACACTGTTATTATCATAAGCTTAGAGGCAAGATCAGGGAATGTAGTGAGGAGACTGGGCACTAGACAGGAAAGAAGTCTGAGGTTCCGTGTCAAGAGGACCACCCCATCTGAGCCCATTCCGGGATCTGTCCTTCTATTAGAATCCTCACAAGATTCTGGAGTTTGCCTTCGTGGCACTACCCACAATTGAAATTATTTATGAAATTATTTGTATGGAATGTGATGTCTATTTCTCTGCTAAATTGTATTCCCAGGTAGAACACAATGCCCTGAATATTATAAGTATTCAACAAGTCTTTTCAAAGAAATTGCAAATTGAATGCTCAGGAAGAGGGAGTCTAAACAGAAACAAAACACAATCACAAACAATTCTAAAAAGAAATTTCAGATTTGAATGATGCCGCTTGTCGGCTGAGCTTTCACTGTGCTTTGTAACCTAGCAGACTTCATGGGGCTGTAAAAGAGGTTTCTAAGGGCCTCATTCTCTTTGGAAAAGAACCCTCAAATATACACTTTCCTGAGTCATCCAGGTACCTTTAACTTTGATCAGAAACTCATTACTCTCTTTCATATAATGAATTAACTGTGAATACATGGACTAAACAAAAAATGTATTGTTAAAGCAATTGCATGAAATCCTGTAAGTATATACATATTGGGGGAAATAATTCCATTTTCTCTTTAGAGTTTCATTTGATCCATACACAGATGAATAGATGAAATCCAATGGGGTATATATCATACAGTGGAATATTACTGAACCTTAAAAACGAAAGAAATTCAGACATGTGCTACAGCATGAATGAACCTTGACATTATGCTAAGTGAAAAAAGCCAGACACAAGAGAGCAATTGTGTCTGATTGCACTTATAAAAAGTACCTAGAGTGGTCAAAGTCATAAAGACAGAAAGTAAAATAGTGGTTACCAGGGGCAAGGAGGAGAAGGGAATGGGGAGTTATTGTCTAATGGGTAGGTTCGGTTTGGGATGATGAAAAAGTTCTGGAGATGGATGGTGACAATGGTTGCACAACAATGAGAATGTACTTAGTGCCAAAAAACTATACACTTAAAAATGGTTAAAATGATAAATTTTATGTATATTTTACCAGAATAAAAAATAATAGGGCAAAAAGAGAAGTTTCATTTGAAATCAACATCTCATCAGAAATACTGTTGAAGCGTGTCCATGGTATTATAGGTTTCTTGGACCTATGCATATTTATTGCTGAGTCTATTGAGATAAAATTGGAGGTTTTATCTTATTAAGGCAATCAATTTGAACTTTAATTTGAATTATTTAATTTCGTGCTTCCTTATATTACTCATGTATTTTAATTTCAAATTAACTTATAAATTAGTTGAGATACAATTTTATTTGTTTAAAAATATCAATATTAAGAAGTCAGTAACATACATTTTACTAAGCATATGTGCAAACTTGGTAAGCAATGCTCTTAATCTTTGTCTAGGTTTATATTTATTCAAAATATAATATGGATTTTTTGTAATAATCAGAAATATGTAAAAAATTGGAACATAAGTGAAAATGCACAATAGAAGATTGTACTAAAGATATCAATTCATATCAATGTTCATATGCATAATACTAATATTATTTTTATAATAATTTCACTGAGACAATATTATTTTAGATCTTTCCTATACTATGCATTTGTACAGTGGCAGACAGAAGAAATACGCACCTGGGCCCTGGCATCAGCCTTCCTGGGAACAAATGTCAACTCTGCTACATAAAATTGTGAGGGCTTCACAAGTTCTTCAACACTCTGGGCTTCAGTTTTCTCATTTATAATATAGAAAAAGAACAGTTACTACCTCCTAAAGGTGATTAAATGAGTTACATATATACCTGTAAACTTACTTGGTACACATTTAGCTCAAAATCAATATCAGGTATATTATTATTGCTCAAATGCATAATATTTGACATCATACTGAGATTGCAGACATCAATTTCAAAGCATGTTAAAACAGGTTGCTATTATGCCGTTATGCAGCAGTCTTATGAGTCTTCAGAGGTTACCTAGTAGAACTATTTCCAAACCGTTTACATGGTTAAGATGATAACAATTTCAGATCAAATCTTTTTAAGCCATTCACAACCACTACAATGTCAGAGAGATACAATTTTTGTAATGACATACTCTGTAAACCACTGTTATGAACAAATTGATGTAGATTTGTAATGCTATTCTGTGGTGTAAGATGAAGAGGGACCCTGTCAGAACTGACACAAAATATTCCACATTTGGTGTTTCCCTGAGGACAAGTAGAGAAGAATCATTAATTGATATTGCATCTTATGTTTACCTCATATATTTAGGAATTCTAACTTTAAACACCAAATAAGGAAGTTATTAAATAACTATAAACATCAGTTTCAAAACTCTTTGCTTGTATTCACACACAATGAAAATATGCTGTTTTTGGAGGCAATAATCCAAACATGTCAGAAAAATAAAGTGTGCATATGGTTCAAAATTGAACTTTATAGTCTATCATCCATGCATTTAAACTGAGATGACGGATTATAAATAAAGAGAAAATAAAATGTCAGTGATACCATACTATACACTAAAACGTGAGTGAATTTCTCCAAGGTAATTTAAATTATGGTACATTGGTAGTGCTAATGACCATTCACAGTAGATGTACATCTGAATTCATGGTAAGTAGAAGTGGAGCTTTTGGTGAGAAAGATGATTTATATCTAAATACTAGGAAATATAAACTAATACTATGTCCTTAAACAGTTTTCTAAGTAAATTTTCAAGTATTTTAATTCTTGTGGAGTGATGACTCGATTAAAAAAAAAAAACACTCTTAAGAAAAAATTTAAGCCTAATGGTAAAATTCAGCTTTTGGGGGCAACTCTCTATTATTAAGCAGCGTTCTTGATATGGTGTGCATTGTGTGAGAATAAAACCACTTTTAAAGTGGCTATAACTTTTTATATGAGTCAGTGTTACTGATAACTTTGACTCAGATTTGAAAAAGTGTTTCAGTCATAATCATGGAGTTGTTGCATTTTGGTATTATGTCAGAGGAAAAAGAAAAGAGTAATGCACAATTAACCAGTAATATTAAGGCACAAATGTATTGCTACAAAATATTCTTTGATGTCAATACATGCATAGCAATTATAAAGAAACAAAGTAGAATGCAAAGAAATCAAATGGCTCTGATAATAACACTTTCTGGAAGAGAGGAAAGATTCTTCTCATTTACATGAACCAAACAAATAATATTGATTTAATCTCAAAGTCTGAATTCAAACAATGATTGTTATATTTAATCTAAATAAAACCCTGATAAAATATACCACAGCATAAATGTTTATTTATGTTCTTGTTTACTTATTACTTACAAATTGTTATTTTTTTGTTTCTTTAATTTCTTTTTCCCAAACAACTATTTATTGGCTCATGAAGATGCCATATAATTTAATAAAATAAAATAAATATATAGATTTTGTCTTAGAAAAATGTTTCAGGGAACATTAAAAAATGCTTCTCTAAAGATGTTGAGAAAACTCTTCTTTATGAAGACCTGCAGAGAAAATTTCTCTCTTAAGTATTAGTAGTGATGGTGACAAACTTGGTATTGTGTTTTACCCATGCCCTGGAAAACATAAATTTAAATGACCATCCATGTCTAGCAAATGCACAGAACTTGTGACACGGTGCTTGCACTCTATTCCTACACTTGCTAAAATCTTGTTACTTTATTTCTCTGTAATTATTTCCATTTAGCTAAGGTTTTGATCCCCAAATCGGAACTTCCATTTTCTTTGCCTTTTGCTAAGTTATGTTCTCCCTTTGTGTGATTTAAGAGTCTAATAGCCCAGCAAATTAAATACAAAGAGAAAAAATATAAAAAGAAATTAAACCAAAAGGTAAGGGTGGTGTGAATACAAAACAATTGGTTAATGTCTAAAAAATATATTTTTGGCACATGTGGAATCTATTTTGGAAGTCTGCTTTAGAGTATACTCCAAAATGATTAATTTAGTTATAACAATTTTTTATAATGTCCTTTTATATAGGCTTATGTCATGAAGCAAAAATATGAGTAAATAAGTCAGGAATATCATCTGACCTTATAGAATTTTATTAGAGAAAACCTAAGAATAGATAGGTTTTTTTTTTTTTAATATCTAAAGGAATAAATGGGGGGCATATCCTCCAGACAGTGCTCCATATGTAGAAATAAACAGTCTCAAGTAACTACCAAAATATGGTAAATATATTTCTATTATATTCAGTTTGTTTTATGTGGTTATATGTTTATTAGTATTTCATCAATTTACTTCCTTGATGGCTCGTATTTTCACTTAGAAGGAAGTTGATGTGGGTATCATAAAAAGTATCAATCTATTGGGGCCGGCCCTGTGGCATAGTGGTTAAGTGCATGTGCTCCGCTGCTGGTGGCCCAGGTTCAGATCCTGGGCGCATACCGATGCTCCACTTGTCAGGCCATGCTGTGGTGGCATCCCATATAAAGTGGAGGAAGATGGGCACAGATGTTAGCCCAGGGCCAGTCTTCCTCAGCAAAAAGAGGAGGATTGGCATGGATGTTAGCTCAGGGTGGATCTTCCTCACACACACACACAAAAGTATCAATCTATCTAATATCCTTTCTAGCCCTTATATTCATAAAAACAAAAGAATCAAGTGACTTTTTCTAAGGTCTGACAGGATGTAATTTGATCACACACCTTAAACAATCTGTTAAAATGTCTAAATATTTTTCCAGTTATAAAATTCTTCAAATTAAGCCATTTGGTAAGTAGAAATCAAGAAACTTGCATAACTTGAAAGGAAAATATTATGTACAAGAAATGAAGAAACTACAGACTAACTTTTCAAGTGTCTCTAAGGAAGGAAAGAGAGAAGATTTTCTCTCCCCACCACACTGAATTAAGATAACTTAAAGGGTTGCTCCTACCTTCCCAGAAATATAATAGCTATAAACCTTCATAGATTAAAAAAAAATTTAGTCTTAAATCTCTGTTCTCAAGTCTCATTAAATCTTTTTTTTTTTTGAAATTAGAAACCTGCTAAACATTATAATAAACACTATCATCAAGAGTACTTTGACTCTCTCTTACATTTTATATAATACTTTCATATGTATTTTCTCACCTGGAACTTAATTTTTAATGCTCACCAAATAAAAGATGACGGTTGAATAAACAACATACATGGAGATAAATTTGTAAGGTGTCTGATGAGCCAGGTGCGGTAAATTATAAACCAAAGGAGAAGTTAAGAATCAGGGTAGAGTAAATACATATGGGGAAGTGAAATTCACTGGGGAATGACAGAAAGAGAACAGAAATGGTTGCTGTCAGTGTTAGTGAAGGCTGTACCTAGTGTACAGTGCAGAAAATACATAATATGAAGAAGTGACTTAAATCCCTTGAGAAAAGCTTAGTGAAATTGCTTTAGGTAAACCTAGTAAAATTCTCTGATAATACAGAAAAGGTTCAATTGCCTAAATTTGTTCTAATCTAGAATAGTATTAGACCTGTTAACTAATCAGAATGTAACATTTCCATAATGACACTTCATAAGACCCATTTTCTACCTTGCTGCTCCTAAAAATTAAATTACATACATTTAGCAATTTCATAAGTGCTTTAAAAATATCTTTATTCTCTCATGTTGCTATTTGAAGTTTTATTTTTCAAGCTAGCACTTGCTGCAAAAGAGAATGAGGAAAAGAGAAATAACAGGAAAGGCAAAGGACACTTAGAAATAAGATTTCATTTCCTTTTTAAGATTACTGGCACCAAAGGAAAAACCTTTTTAGTTTAGTTTAAATTGTTTCTGTTGTTCTTTTTTTAAACAAAAAAATCATAGTAGAAATACTGACTTGCCTCAAATTCATACAGTAAAGGATTTGGAGAGGTCTCACCATACAAGTGGAAACTTCATTTTGTTTCTCTATGTGGACTTGAGACACTTAGTGGGAGCTTTGTGCCCTCAGAATTTCTAGAGTATAATCCTCAAGGGCTCCAGTAGAATGTCTTACCCTAGACCAAAGCTATTCAAAGTGTTGTTGCTCAACAAGTTAAGATGCTTATCTGAGAATGAAATTTAAGGCACTGCTTCCTTCATTAAAAAGGTATTGCATAAAATAATTTCCAGCTGAACTAACAAATTTGATTTGTGAAACTGTTGATCATGTGTTGACTTTAGTTGCCATTTTATAAAGCTTTGTATATAATAAATTTATCTTGACTCTATTATATTTAGCAGTTAATTTTGTTTGGAAGAACAAAATCAGGTTCACATTCAATTAATTCAATACAAAATGACATAGACAATGAATGATAAGTAATGGAAATCCTTAGTACCAACAGCTCTTTATTTTAATCCTGTGCCCTTTTGATAACTTACTCTTTGTCTAAATAATGTATTCTGTTTCTGGTCTGTTATCTTTGGAAAGCTGTGTATATGACAACTTATATATTTTAAAAGATTCTAACTTGGTTGAAAGTATGTAACCATATTTGTATGCATATCGAGCATGTCATGTATAATATGGAGTATATTTCCTACTCGGGACTAAGTAAGTGTCAGAAATCTTGTATCAAATGGGCACATGATGAGATCAAAAACATCTTGATAAGTCACAGTGATCCCAATTCAAATACCAGTATCTAACTGAAAAGAGGCTGAATATCAATGGTTTCCACCAACATAGAAAACTTGAATATTTAAAACTACGCTTTAAAACCTCTTTTGATCACTTTCTTTGTTCTACATTGTGCAAGATTAAATAACTAAAGGAATATTAAAAGCTTCTTTTACATGAAAATCTAAGTCAAAGATCCCATAATGGAGAAAAGTAAATACATACACATATGTATATATATACACACACACATACATACGTGCATACATACATGTAAGAAAAATCAGAATTATAATTTCTTGAATAATTGTTTTATGCATTTCTTTTAATTATCTTAGAGATAAGATGTCATTAGAAATTTGATATAAAACAGTAAAAAAAACTTCAATACTGGTGAACAATTAATCAGCAGTATAATAATAAAAGAAATTTTGATACATGATTAAGTACATGAAAAGATTTGACTTAGGCTTAACTCAACTTTTTTCTTAATCACCAAACACTTAAATCTTAAAGATATTATTATTCATCACAATGAGGAGAAAAGATCTTTGAAATTATTTTCTGTAGAAAATGGTCTATATATTCATTTTATGTGCACTCTACTTTTTCCCCACACGTGACAAATTAGCTTCTTGATTTAAAAAGCTTATCGATTTTATATTCTGATCCAATAAGTCAGAAATTAACAAGGAATTAAATACATACTAAGCATAGAAAATAGTGGTACTTACAATTTCATGGAGGGGAGGTACTAGATCTGGGATTTTAATGAAAGTCCAGATCAATGATGTCCAATAGAAATATAATGTGAAATCCAGGTCTAATTTTAAAATTTCTAATAACTGCTTTAAAAAAGCAAATAGGAAATGTGAAATTATTTTAATAGCATATTGTATGTAACTGAATATATCAAAAATGTTGTTTATGTAACCAATATTTTAAAATAATTTTACACTATTTTTCTCTGAAATTCCTTAAAATTCTGTGTCTATTTTATGCTTACAGCATAACTCAATTTTGATGATAAATTTTCATCAGGAAACGATCTGAATTTAGAGTTTATAAAATTTATAGTAAAAAAAGATTCACATACACAAGTTGTTCCAAGGATACTTAAAATTTTCTCTTAAGACCTAAAAATTGGTATTTAAATTTTAATTAATTACAGTTAAATGATATTAAAAAGTCAGTTCTTCAGTTACACTGACCACATTATACCTTTTCAGCAGCCACGTGTATCTGGTGGCTACTCTATTGACAAATGCAGGCTCTTTTCTCTTACAAATTGTTTTAGAGAACTTACTATTTGCTATCACAGGGAAGACACTGAGAATACAGAATAATGTATTTTGCAATCAGATTGGAGATAGACAAGAAAATAGTCAAGTACAGTGTACTGTAAATAGTGTCTAAGATAGAGGCATGCATTGGGCACTATGGAAGAATATGAAATGGGATTCACAATGATGGTACTTAAAGAGTAATGACAGAAGTGACATCGGTAGATGGGAGACCAGGAAGTTACAGGCCTCCATTCCCCCATGGAAACATTAAATAAACAATTAGAAGCTGACTAAAAGAAGTTCATAGGAGCTCTGAAATCAGTCAAAAATCTAAAGCAATCAAGTGAATGTCCAATGAAGAAAAGACCACATTTAAAATAATAGGAAATTTTGCAGTGTTTTATTAACCTTTTCCCATCCCATCTTGAGTGTAGCATGGTGCATTTTGGAGGATGCAACAACCCAACCTCATTTCTCTTCTGCAAACTTGAGAGAGTAGAATGAAATGAATTTGCTTTGTTCTAACCTGTCTGTAGACTGCCTAAGAGATTGGTCTAACTCAGAGTTCAAATGGCCAAAAATAGCTCAGTTCTCAGGGTAGGGGAGCTGTGGAAAGCAGCAGGCATAGCTCATTAAAACTGCAGGAGGCCAAAGGCCCACAGACACTGGGGCAAGAGATTTCTGAATGAGAAATACAATAAATCACTGAAGGCCCCAAGAAGAACCAGAGGGGAGACCCTGAGGGAAATTAAGATATTTAAAAGCACTCATGTATACAAATGGGAGAATTGAGGAAATAAGGGACTCAAACGGGCCCAGGGAAGACATATGCCCATAAAAGGCCAGAGAAAACCCTAAGCCTTCATGCTAGGCTGATTAGTGAAAGTCTTCCCCTATACAGAGCCAGTCTGCAAAGACTGGGAGAGGTGGCTGTTTTTACAATTCCAATTTTCAATTAAAGATCACAAGGTGGGGCCGGCCCCCGGGGCTTAGCCGTTAAGCGCACGCACTCCAATACTGGCGGCCCGGGTTCGGAGCCCAGGCGCGCACCAATGCACCGCTTCTCCGGCCATGCTGAGGCCACGTCCCACATAACAGCAACTAGAAGGGTGTGCAACTATGACATACAACTATCTACTGGGGCTTTGGGGGAAAAAAGGAGGAGGATAGGCAATAGATGTTAGCTCAGAGCTGGTCTTTCTCAGCAAAAAAAGAGGAGGATTAGCATGGATGTTAGCTCAGGGCTGATCTTCCTCACAAAAAAAAAAAAAAAACAAGATCACAAGGTGTACAAAGAAACAGGAAAATATGGCCCATGCAAAGGAATGAAATAGATCTCCAGAAACTGTCCTTGAAGAAACACAGGTTTCAGACTGACTAGACAAAGACTTTAAAACAACTGTCTTAAATATACTTAAGGAGCTAAAGAAAAACATGGACAAAGAACTAAAGGAAATCAAGAAAATGATATATGAGCAAAATGAGGATATCAACAAACAGAAATTATAAAAAAGAAGCAAGCAGAAATTGTGGAGCTGAAAATACGATAGCTGAATGGAAAAATTAACCAAAGGGATTAAGTAGCAAACTTGAAAAAGTGGAAGAATGAATGAGCAAACTTGAAACAGGGCATTTGAAATTATCAAAATGGAGGAGCAAAAAAAGAATAAAGAAAAGTGATTAGAGCCTAAGGAACTTATGGGATGTTATCAGTTGGACCAAAATCTGTATTATAGGAGTCCCAGAAGGAAAAGCGAAAAGGGGGAGGAAAGATTATTTAAGAAATAATAGCCCAAAACTTTTCACATTTGAGGAATAATGTATATACAAATACAATATCTAATTAGGATAAAGTCAAAGACACCCACCCCAAGACATATTACAATCAAACTGTCAAAAGCCAAATACAAGACAGAGTCTTGAAAGTTGCAATAGAAAATTGACTCATTACATCCAAAGGATCCTCTGTAAGCTAATTAGCAGATTTCTTAGCAGAAACCATGGAGGCCAAAAGGTGATGTAATGATGTATTTAAAGTGCTGGGAAAAAAAACCCAAACGGTCATCTGAAAATTCTGTGTCTAATAAAACTGTCCTTCAGTATTGAGGAAGAAAGTAAAACATTCCTAGATAAAAAACTGAGTTCATAACCACTAGATCTGCCCTACAAGAGATGTTAAAGGGAGTCGTTAAGTTGAAAGTACACTAAATAGTAATTCAAAGCCATACAAAAATATCAAATATCAGGTAAAGGAAAATATATGGACAAATATAAAAACCAATAATTATTTAATTTTGGTTTGTAACTTAACTTTTGAATCTCTTATGTAATTTAAAAGACAAAAATAGGAAAATAGATATAAATTTATATCAATGAGTACATGATATATAAAGATGTAATTTGTGATATCAAGATTATAAATTGTTGGGAGGGGCAGAACTGTTAAGTAATAGAGTTTTTGGATGCAATTGAAGTTAAGTTGTTATCAGTTTAAAATAGATTGCTATAACTTATATGTAATCCCCCAGGTAACCACAAGGAAAATATCTATAAAACATACACAAAAGAAAATAAGAAGGGAATCAAAATGTGTCACTACAAAAAAAAAAAAAAAAAAAACGACTAAACACAAAGGAAGGTAGTAAAGAAGGAAATGAGAGACAAAAAGTATATGACATTCAGAAAACAATTAACAATATGGGAAGAGTCCAATAGTTAACTTAGTGACTAGTTAACTAGTCATTAGTTATTGTTAATTTAGTTAAATGACTAAATTAACAACACGTCTTAACAAATGAGCCACAGAAGAAATCAGAAGGGAAATTAGAACATATCTTAACATAAATGAAAATAAAAACACAGCGTACCAAAACATATGAGATTCAGCAAAAACAGTGCTAAGGGGGAAATTTGTAGTTGTAAATGCTTATATTTAAAAAGAAGAAAGACCTCAAATCAACAACTAACTTTACACTTTAAGGAACTAGGAAAAGAAGAACAAACTTAAACCAAAGCTAGCAAATGAAGGAAATAAAGATTAGAGCAGAAGTAAACAACATAGAGAAATAGAAAACAACAGAGAAAAATTAATAAAACCAAAATTTAGTATTCAAAAAGACCAACAAAATTGACAAATATTTATCTAAATTGACTAAGAAAAAAGAGAGAAAACTCAAATAACTAGTTAGAAATGAAAAAGAGGGTATTAATACCAATTATACAAAAATGTAAGGGATTATAAGAGAATACTATGAACAATTGTTCACCAACAAAGCAGATAACCTAGATTAAATGGACAAATTCCTGAAAAGATACAACTCACCAAGAGTCCATAATTAAGAAATAAAAATTCTGAGTAGACCTATAACCAGTAAAGTGCTAGAATTAGTAATCAAAAACTTTACAACAAAAAAAAATTCCAGGACTAGATGGTTTTATTGGTGAATTCTAGTAACATTTGAAGAAATAACACCAATCCTCCACAAATTCCTCCGAATTTTACCCAAGGCAATCTACAGATTCAATGCAATCCCTAATGAAATGCTAGTGATATTTTTGCAGAAATAGAAAGATCCATCCTAAAATTCATATGGAATCCTTTGGGACCCCAAATAGCAAATACACTCTTGGAAAAGAAGAACCAAGTTGGAGCTCTTATACTTTCTGATTTCAAAACTTACTACAAAGCTACAATAATTAAAACAGCGTAGTACTGACATGAAGAAAAACGTGTAGATTAATGGAATATACCAGAGTCCAGAAATAAACCCTCAAATGATTTTTGACAAGGGTGTCATGACCATTCCATGGGGAAAGGACAGTCTTTTCAACAAATGGTGTTGAAAAAAACTAGATATCTACATGTAAAAGAATGAAGTTGGACCTTGACTTACATCATATACAAAAACTAATGCAAAATGGATCATAGACCTAAACGTAAGAGCTAAAACTATAAAACTCTTAGAGGAAAACATAGGGGAAAAGACTCATGACATTGGATTTGACAATGATTTCTGGGATATGACACCAAAAGCCCATACAACAAAATAAAAAATAGATAAATTGGACTATATCGAAATTAAAATATTTTGCACATCAAAGAACACTATCAACAGAGTAAAAAAGCAACACATGGAGTAGGAGAAGATATCTGCAAATCACATTTTGATAGAAAGTTAACATTCAGAATATGTAAAGTACTCCTATAACTCAACAACAGCAAACGACCTGGTTAAAAAAATGGACAAAGGTCTTTAACAGACCTTTCTCCAAAGAAAATCTACAAATAGCCAATAAGGACGTGACAAGATGTTCTACATCACTAATCATTAGCAAAATGCAAACCAAAACCACGATGGGATACCCCATCACACCATTAGGATGCCTATTAAAAAATTAGAAAGTAAGGGGGGCTGGCCCGGTGGCGCAAGTGGTTAAGTGCGGAGCTCCACGGCGGCGGCCCGGGGTTCGCCGGTTCAGATCCCGGCACGCACTGACGCACCGCTTGTTAAGCCATGCTGTGGTGGCGTCCCATATAAAGTGGAGGAAGATCGGCATGGATGTTAGCCCAGGGCCAGTCTTCCTCAGCAAAAAGAGGAGGAGTGGCAGATGTTAGCTCAGGGCTGATCTTCCTCACAAAAAAAAAAAATTAGAAATTGCTATGGAAAATAGTACGGCAGTTCCCAAAAAGTTAAAAATAGAGTTATCAAATGATCCAGCAATTCCACTTTTGGGGAAAGAACTGAAAGCAGTCTTGAACAGATATTCACACACCCATGTTCATCGCGTTATTATCAGAAACTGAAGGGTGGAAGAAACCCTAGTGTCCATCAATAGATAAATAAACAAAATGTGATACATACAAACAATGCAATATTATTCAGCCTTAAAAAAGAGGGAAAATCTGACACATGCTACAACATGTATACACTTTGAGGACATTATGCTAGGTTAAATATGTTAGTCACAAAAAAAGACAATACTGTATAATTCCACTTATATATGAGGCGCCTAGAGTCATCAAATTCAGAGACAGAAGTAGAATGGTAGTTGCCAGGGGCTGGGCAGAGAGAGAACTAGAGTGTTTTTATTTAATGGTAGAGAGCTAATGTTTTACAAGGTGATGAGAGTTCTGGAGAATGGTCGCAAAACAATGTGAATGTACTGAATGCTACTGAACTGTACACTTAAAAATGGTTAAAAAGGCAAATTTTGTGCTATGTATATTTTACCAAAATAAAAAATATAATAATAGAGATGAAGTCATGAAAAATAAAATGATTCCTAGATTTCTTAAAAAGTGAAGGTTTACTAATCCTACCAATTGTTCAGTACGTGACCAAAGTAACTTTTTAGTGTATTATTATCTTTAAACATTTAGAAAATTATTTTGGCACTGTCTCCTCAACCCTCAGACTTTTAAACAAACCTAAACTAACTGTTACATTGTTGTTTGAGTTTGTATCTCAATCTATGTGCAGGGGAAGGGAATTGGGAAGGGGGTGTCTTGGGTGGGGATGGGGGGCAGAGACTTTACTTTCACTTTCTACGTACTAATATTTTCAAGGTAAGATTTTCAATAAATATTTGTTAAATGTAATGTGTATTCAGAATGACTTTGTGATGTTGTTTATGTATAAAAATAATTGATGTTTCCGATTTATCTTTGGATTCTCTCTCCCTTTCCCTCCCACCTTTCCTCCTCCGTCCGTCTCCTTCCTTTCTTCTTGCCTCCTCTCTCTGGCTATAATTTTCGCTACTGCAGAGCAGAAAAACTTATAGTACATATCTATTGTCCTAAGTTAACCTCATGATTATAAATCTTATATAAATAAAATATGAACGTGAACAGAAGCACAATTATGGAACGGAAATAATTTCAATTGTTTTCTCTTGTAATAATAACCTCCCACTAGGAAAGAGACCTGTATTTGATCTTAAATAAAAGTGGATGATAATGAAGTTTTATTTGCTATATTACCCCCTAAATCTTATCTGTTATTAGTGCAGAAATATGCCAGCTTTTCCTAGGTAGTATGTAGCCACTAATGCAATTTTGATAGAATATTGTATATTACGACTTCCAGCATGGAGTTTAATATGATAGTGCTTGTTCTCTCACAGTGAATTAGAAATGAGAAATGCTTCAAGAAAATTGAACCTAGATTAGCATTTCAGGCTTCAGGTAATCCTTAGTTTTTCTTTTAATGCAGCATGTAGAAATATTTTTCCCTTTCACTTCTTTGCATTTCTTCGTCATGATTTGTCCTTTTGCTGCTGAACTTAAATTCATAGACAAAAGAAATACTATTTTTTCACCTTTTTACTCTGTGTATATCATGCTTCTAAAGTTACTTACAACTCAAGCAGCATGAAGAAAAATGACATTTTTAGTGAGGAAGAAAAAGAGATTTCAGAGTAACTCCAAGATACCAATGCAAATTAAATGAAAATTGGAAGAACTAGATTTTTTTTCACATGAATAGATATTTTCTTACAGAATAAATACAGGGTTACTTGAGTGGAAAAACCACTGATTGGCAAAAGACAGGAGAAAGGCTGTCCTATTTTACATATAAATGAAAGAGTGATTTCAAAAAAAGAGGTGTATTGAAGTTATAGAAACAATTTGAACTCTTAGAAAGAAACTGCTATCCCCTCCCTACTAAAAAAATACCAGTCTAATTAATGAATGTTTTTTCTACTTATTTGTGGAAATATTTTTGAAATAAATTTAAGGCTTATCCTTTCTGCAAAAACAGGCAAGATCTAAATTATAAATTAAAGCTTTACCTTCAAAATGAGAATAATTTCAAAAACAAACAACAGTAATATTGTTTTAATACTTTCCTTATCTAAATTACATAAAATTTAATATATCAAGGAGATGGATTCTATTGTAGCTTTCTATATTAGAGAAAAATATTTTCAAATATGTAATATAAAATAATATTAGCATCCTGAAAATATATTACATATATGGGCAAACACCAGTAGAATTCCTCACTTTACAGGCTTTATTGATAAATCTCAATTAGGTTATTAATTTAATTTAGATATCCAGATTCAATAGTCATAGCCCCTATTTTAAGAAGATTGTTGAAATTTTGTCATTTATTGTTGAAAACGCTGAAAAATTTCTGAGTCTTAATCTGTGTTTTATTAATTTAACTTTAACGTATTTTTAATCAGAAGCCTATGCTTGGTCATGTTTATTTTAATTAAAAATTGTCCCCAAGTAAAATGTTTAGGAAGGAGATGAGTTTCAAAGTTGGTATTTTTCAGAAAGAAAATATATCTTTGGAATTTTAATTAAATTTTACATTAACATTTATATGACTACTGATGAATGTTATCAGTGTAAGTAGATATGTAGATCATGGTGAAGATAGATGATAGATAGATGATAGAGATAAAGGTGGTAGAGACAGAGATATTTATTATGGGACCATCGTTCTATCAGAACATGGCTGCTATTCATTAAATCATTAATTATTCTCTTAAAATGCTTAATGCAATGATGAATTGGGAAAGGGAAGCACTTATTCCTAGGAATGGCACTGAAGCTATCAATTGATTTTGCTAGACTATAGAGCAGTAGTTGATTATACACGCCTGTGAATTCTAGTCAAAATAATGTTTTCCCAAGTTATCCATGTCAGCTCTTTTTTTTCTCTCACCCCCTTCAGTGAGGTTATGGCACATGTGTAACATTACTAAGTTATTTTCTCTGTTTTTGGTATGTCTTCTTATTCCTTAGGTTATTTCTCAGAGGAGATGTTTTTAATTTCTATAAAGTTCACTTTATCATTTCTTCCTCGTCATGGGTTATGCTTTTGGTGTTGTATCTAAAAGCTTGCCAAAATTAAGGTCATGCAGATTTTCTCCTCTGTTTTCCCCTAGAAGATTTATAGTGTTACATTTTACACTGAGGTCCATGACTTATTTTGAGTTCATTTTTGTGTAAGATGTGAGGTATGTATCCGGGTTACCTTTTTATTTTATTTTGCATATGGATGTCCAATTGTGCCACTAGCACCGTGTCTTAAGAAAAGATCATCCTTTTCCATGGAAGAGTCCCACTTTGTCAAAAATTAGTTGACTACATTTGTGTGGGTCTATTTCTGGGCTCTCTATTCTAACTATCGTGTCTATTTCTAATACCATATTGTTTTGATTATTGCGGCTTTATATTGAGTTTTCAAGTTGAGTAATATGATTACTCTGACTTTGTTCTTTTTTTAAAGATTGTTTAGCTATTATAGTACCTTTGTCTTTCCATATAAATTTTAGAATTAGCTTGTTGATATGAACAAAAAGCTTCTTACAATTTTGATTGGGATTTTGTTGAATCTATAGATCAAATTTGAGATGATTGACATCTTGACAGGTATGGAGTCTTCCAATTTGTATGCACAGTATATCTCCCAACTTAATTGTGTATTCTTTTATTTCTTTAATCAATGTTTTGTAGTTTTTCACATTCAGATTCTGCAGATATTTTTTATATTTATACTCAAATACTACATTGGTGATATCGAAAATGCTTTTGTTATTACTTTAGATTTCAATTATTTATTACTGGTATATAGGAGTACATTGGACTTTTGTATGTGCACCTTGTATCCTGCAACAATACTGAACTTGTTTATTCTAAAGGGTGCTTGTTTTTGTTGTTTGTTTTCATTTTTTTGTAGATTCTTTGGGATTTTCTACATTGACAATCATTTCATCGGTGAATAAGACAGTTTAATCTTTTCCTTTACAATCTGTGTGCTTTCTATTTCTTTTCCTTTCCTTTTGTGCTATTTAGTACAGGTACAATGTTAAGTAGAAGAGGTGAGAAATGACCTCCTTCTTTTATATATATATATATATATATATGTATATATACATATATAACAAGCATATAGGATGCTCCTACAAATAATTTTAATATACCTGTTAGCCATTTGTATGTCTTCTCTGTAGAAAAGTCTATTCAAATCTTTTGCTTATTTTTTAATTGAGTTATTTGCTATTGAGATGTAGGAATTCCTTATATATTTTGGATAGCAATCCCTTATCCAATAGATGCTTTGCAAATACTTTCTTCCATTCTGTAGGTTGCCTTTTCACTCCATTCATTGTTTCCTTTACAGTGCTGTAGCTTTTTAGTTTGATGTAGTTCTACTTGTCTAATTTTGCTGTTGTTACCTGTGCTTTTGGTGTCATAGAGAAGAAACAATTGCCAAGAGCAATGTTATAAAACTTTCTCCCCGTGTTTTCTTTTAGGAGTTTTACAGTTTCAGCTCCACAAGTATGTGAAAAGATGTTCAACATCACTAATCATTAGGGAAGTTCAAATCAAAGCCACAATGAGATATCACTTTATAACATTAGGGTGGCGATTATCAAAAAAACAAAAGATAATAAGTGTTGGTGACAAAGTGGAGAAATTGGAACCCTTGTATATGGTCAGTGGGAATGTAAAATGGTGCAGCCACTATGGAAAACAGTATGGGGTGCCTTAAAAAATTAAAAATAGAACGACCATATAATCTGCAATCCCACTTCCGGGTATTTATCCAAAAAAATTAAAAGCAAGATCTTGACGAGGTATTTCCACTTCCATTTTTATTGAGGCGTTATTCACAATAGCCAAGATGTGGAAACAACTTAAATGTCCATCAACAGATGAGTAGATAAAGGAAATGCAGAATATACATACAATGTAATATTATTCATCCTTAAAAATGAAGGAAATATTGCCATATGCGACAAAATGGAAGAACTTTGAGGATATTATGCTTAGTGAAATAAGCCAGTCACAGAAGGATGAATACTTCATGATTCCACTTATAAGAGTTATCTAAAATAGTTAAACTGATAGAAGCAGAGAGTGGAATGGTAGTTGCCAGAGTCTGGGAGGAGGGTGAAATGTGAGTTGCTGTTAAAGAGTTATTAGGTTTCAGTTATACAAGATGAGTAAGTTCTAGAGATCCACTGTACATCATTGTGCCTATGCTTAATACTGTATTGTACACTAAAACATTTGTTGAGTGTAGATTTCATACTAAGTGTTCTTGCCACAATAAATAAAAAAGCAAAAATAAAAATAAAAGTAAATTTTAATGAAAAATGAGGAAGATAATACTATTTTCTGGAGCAATACATTTAATTTAACAAATAAAATATATGGTTTGCACTGGAAATAGAAAAGCTACGTAAGTATTTTTAAAGGCTTCTTATTCAGTACCAGTGGCTTCCTGGTGTTCTCCTTAATTCCTCCCCCTCCAAACATTTTAATATTACATAAAAAAGATGTTGGAACTTTAATGTAGGACACATGAAAAATATAAAAATGAAGATAAGAAATGATAAGAAATGCTTATCTAATGGATCCACAGTTTTGTTCCTTTTGCATATTTGGCTAAGTTGTTCACTTTCTGGTGAGACCTAGACAGAGATGAGCTGCATATTTACCATAATTCTCACGGGCTATCAAAGCCAGCAGGAGACTTGCCATCCCAGTACGTTTATTAAACTCCACAGAAGCCTGCAGGAAGAAAGTAATTTTAAAAATAATAATTTCAAAATCTCTTCCATTTAAAAGCTTCTATTTACCCCAATCAGACAAGTCATGTTTCAAAAGTACAAGTATTATTAGGTATATGAAGAAATGTACCTCAATAATTCAGGAAAAGTTCACTTTCCAATCCTTCATTAAATTCCTGGCTAGAGAGAAGGCGGGTAATGACACTGCTGAGCAGGTCGCCGCCTTCTGAACTCTATCTTCCCAGAAGCCACACATCCTGGTGGAGGAGATGAATTGAGCTGCCCCTGCACAGACCCAGTCCTGCAGCAAGAGGATGCCTGGTGCGGGGGAGCACATCGCATTCTCTGAATCGCTGCATGGGAAGAGTGATCTGTGATTCTGATATTCCGTAATCCTTGAACCCATCAGCGCACACACACACACAAACACACACACACACATCCTTGCCCTTAAATCACACTTCACAAATATAGGAGAAACTCTTTTTTGTATGACTTCACTGCTCCTCTCATCAGGTTTTTTGTTTGTTCATTTATTAGTATTTGGTTTTTTGTCCACAGAATCTTCTATCTGTATATGGTTGCTTAAGAGCAGCCGAGGTGGCACCATCAGGCAATCATCCAGCCCACTTCTTCCTTAGTTGATTTTTTCTTAGAAGAATAAAGTTCAAAAAGCCATTTTACAGGGGGCTGGCCCCAGAGCATAGTGGTTAAGTTCAGTGCACTCTGCTTCGGCAGCCGGGATTCACAACTTTGGATCCTGGGCGCCGACCTACACCACTCGTCAGCCATGCTGTGGCAGCAACCCATATACAAAATAGAGGAAGACTGGCACAGATGTTAGCTCAGCGCTAATCTTCCTGAAGCAAAAAAAGAGGAAGATTGGCAATAGATGTTACCTCAGGGCTAATCTTCCTCAGCAAAGCAAAAAAAAAAAAAAGAAAAGAAAAAAGCCATTTTACAAAGTTAAATTTTCCTTTGAAAATATGTACTTTAAAGGGAAAGTGAAATGTATTCAGTTTAAAAAAAACTGCTCTACATTGCAAAGATGAAATAAAGCCTCCTACTTTTGAAATTAGTATGAAGAATTTAGATTACAAAGTAATATTGTAATAGTCCCATACTTGAAAGTCAACCTGAATAGGTCTGTTCTTCATTCATTCATTCATTCATTCAATTGTTCAATATATTAAGTATCTACTATGTGTCTGAAAGTTTTAGATACTAATCGCCAAGCTTAATTTTCCATCTCAGCCAAAAATTTAAAATGTATTATGTATTTGTAAAATTCATATATATACTGTTAAATTTTAAAAACATATATTCTAGGGATGTCATTATTTCTATCAAAACATAGCATATATTAAAATGTTTATTCACAAAGGGTTATGCTAGATCTATATTTTATTATGCCCTGATACTTTATAGATATTATCTCACATTTTTCTGTTTCTTATATATTGAGTGTACATAGTAGGCATTAAATAATTTATTTTCATTAAGCACAAATGTACATGGATTTATATATCAATTTGAAATTTCATTTCTCACTTTCTTTTACTTACTCTTTGAACTAAGTTTTATGTTTTTTAAATTAAATGATAATCAAATGATGTTATATTATTGATCTCGTTATATTTGTCAAAACATTTCTAAATAAATTTGTTGGGCTGTTTATGGCATCAATATTTATGCTTATCATACTCATAATTTTTTATCACATGTAGCTTGGATATGATGCTTTCATCCAACATAGGTAGCAAGACTATTCTTATAGCAAGCACACAATGCTTCATTAAAAAAGCAGAGACCAAATAATAATGAATAATTAATAGCACTACATTTTAAAAGATCTTACATACTATGACAGTGCTCAATTTATGTTGTCAACATCAGGTACATCTCTACAAATCATCAATATAAATTAAATGTGTATTTAGATTGTTCTTGTGTTTACAAGATTTTTTATTGCGATAGTGTATAATATAAAATTTACCATTTTAACCATTTTTAAGTGTACAGTTCAGTGACATTAAGTACATTCATATTGTGCATATTTAGAAAATTTTACAGTTAGTTTCATTTACAGCATCTAAATGCTGACTAAAGTTAGATACATTTCCCTTCTTCGTCAGATGTTTCAGAGTAACATAAACCAACTGCTACTGAAATAACACAGTATAACTTTTTGTACTATTATGTTGAATTTATTGCATATATTCTAATTCTTTGTTTTATCTTAAAGTACTTCTTTATTGTGAGTACAAATGGATTTTTATTATACAATTCTTTCTAGAGATATTATAAGAAAGCAACAAACAATATTGTCCTCAAAGGTATTATACAAGGAAGAAATTTCAGGATCATGAATAATTGTATGAAGGTTATGGTATAAGAAGAATTATGTCTGCAATAGAGGTTTAAATCAAATCCTAGATATTGTGTTACAGTTTCCAAAACCATTTTGAATAGAGCAGAATTTCATGTTAAAGACGGTGATTAAGCTTCCCACAGCAAGATGTAGTTTTACAAAATATACTACACATTTCAGGAGAGGGTAGGTAAATAATGATGGTATTATGGGCTTCACAGAACCCACTTCACCCATGAAAAAAGGTAGACTTCTGAAAAGTTATCTAAAAGAACTGCTTAGCTGCCATGGCATTTAGTTCAGTTAATGTTTACTCTTACGAGCAAAAAACTTATATCTCAGTTGGATAAATAACATTTTCAAAAATAAACTATCGAAACACTTCTATATTTTTAGTTTTTAAGATTGAATTCTTGTGATATCTCCAGACTTCAAAAAGAAACATTCAATTATTTAAAATATCTAAAGCAATCACTAAACAATCAAATGAAGCACATATTGTTGGTTTCTCATCTTTTCACCCAAGTGGACCAAAAATCGTGGTTTATACGAATTTATCACCAAATATGTTTTCTATTTCTTATCTCCCTCTAAATTAACAGGTTGCAGGGAATAAGAGAGATGGGGATAAAATCCAACTGAAGCCTTTACTGAGAGTCCTGAAGTTGCAGTGATAGTCAGTAACTTGAATATCAGGAATAGCAATGCAGAAAATATCATCTAGAAGAAATCCTTTTCTATTCCTTTGAGCATTTCAGTCACAGCTGTTTTCGAACTTTACTCCTTTTTCAAAGCTAACCCGTTCATATCAGCAAAAATTTGGGGTCCACATCTGCAGAAAATGAGTATATTATGTATGATTTCCCTCAGGTTTCATCTCTCCCATCTTTAACCCCCTGCTTTCATTCACCCTTATATTTGTTACATTTGCTTTAAATTCAGAAGAATCTCTCCTCAGGTCCAAGGGTTAATATCTCCTCCTGTACTCTCGTCATCCCCACTCCCCTCTTTCTCCTTGAATTCTTATAAAACTTAGGTCAGAATTTGTGGGGTTTTTTTTTCACTCTGCTGCATCCCCAGTGCCTAAGTCAGTATCAATGTCTATATCAGTACATGTGCTATATATATTAGGTGCTCTATAAATATTTCCCTCTGTTCTATTTTTAATATAGATCTTCTCATTTATTTTCTCTTTTCATACAGTTTCAACTTTTCCTCATGCTTCTCTTTTCCAGTGTCATCTCTTCATCTCTCTTTCTTATCACCCTGTTCTTGTTCCCTTCATTTGCTAAATGTTTAAAATGTTTAAAAAATTATCCATTACCTAATCTCCAAACCCAACGGCTTCTTCACATTCTCCCTGCCTTTTTATCTCTGCATGAGAAATTACACAGTTTGCTTCTATTCACTTTTTTTAATCCATGACCTATAAAATATTTTCTCTTCTGATTCTTCTTCTAGCTCTTCTATTGTTCTTTCTGAGATTCCGCATTGACTTCCATTCTCCTAATTGCTAATCAAATGCTCCCCAAAGTTCTTCCCTAAGTTTATTTTACTCTTTTTATGTAATTTTTCTCATGAAATTTTATCTACTCCCATAGCTTCAAGTGTTATAGAGATGGATGCTAATTAATATCTATTATGCTGAGCCCTGTACTAGGATGGTGTGTTTATCATTTCATAAGATGCCCACACAGCCTTATATCAGGAGGCACTGATTTCCACATTTTAAAATAAAGGCTATATTAATGCCACATAGCTAGGGAAAAACAGAGCTAAAAATCAAAGTCCGTGAATCTAATACCAAAACATTAGTCACATTGCACTACCTCCCTTCCTCCAGGTAACAGTTTATTCTGTTTTTTATATCCCCTCTGCCTTTAAAGTTCATAGAAACAGGAGCACCGTAGCTCCCAGGGAGAAGTCTATCAGACGAGATAAGTCAGCAACCTTGTAGGAAAGGAGTATTTACAAGTGTTTTGACCCTGAGATATAATTGGGAAAGAGGCATATAGATCAAGAGATGGTTACATGTGTGGAAATCATCCTCAGAAATGGCCTTCTTTGGATGCTACTGGAGACACTTACATTCAGGACTCTCAAAAATACCATGCAGAGTTAAACGTATTAAAAATTCTGAGTAGTTGTTATACATGCAATAATCATTCTGGAAGGAAATTTGTCATGCATCCATTGTTACATATTAGTACATCAGAAGTAAGTTTAGGTCTTGAGTTTTTAATAAAAATTCTAACACCATATAAACTCAAAACTAGACCCATTAGGGCTGATGACAAGCTCTCCTTAAGACAAGAAAGCAAACAATACTGAATTATAAAACTGGACATTTTCAATGGAAAGATTTAGTTGATTCCCTTTATTAAATAGTTTATTTTGGTGGAATGGCTGAGGAGCTTTCTTGGACAGCAAATATATCGGAGCACCTAGTAGAGTAAATTGAATGGGGATGGACTGAAATAATAAGTCACCCTCGAGTACAGTTCTCCAAACTGTTCATATTATTTATAATTTGACTCTGAAAGCATCATATATGTGTATAAAGTAAAATACAGCTGTGAGTTGAGATAAATATTTATCTGCTGCTCATGTATGTGTCCTATAATAATCAATACTGATACTGAGATTTGAGAGAAACTTCACAAAAAATAGCAGAAGAAAAGATGACCAATGTATCTTTGAAGAGGGAAGGTGTTTTATAATTTTAAATGGCATCATGAGAGGAGGTTATTTCAAACTCTTATTTTGAATGCATTATGCGTATAAATAGCTAATATGCTTGCAACAAGAAGAGGCAGTTCAGTGTAATGAAAAGCACATGGAAGATCAATCATCTAAATACTTGTTATGTTTTCTGACATCTCAAAACCCCTGCAAATCTCACTGCTGAGCAACCATTTTAAATTGCTAATGTGTGAGTTTCCGTATCAAGTGCAGAAGGAAAAGGTGAAAGATTATTTTGTTCCTCACAGAAACCAAGGCTTCACAGATCTGACAACACTTTAATCAGGACACCAAAGCAAATGTAGAACTGTTTCCATTTTTAGTTTCGCAACTCATTTGTTAGTGTTGCAAAAGAACAGAGTGTTACATAATAACCATTTGATATTTATTTTAGGTGTGCGTTATTCTTGATGTGGAAGTTTCCTGATGCAAAAGTTTAGTTATTCTTTATACTACCATCTGGTCAGTGGTGCCTCAGTGGAAACTTCCTATAATCTGACTTGAAGTCAGAAGTAGTTTCAAAGGTTTCCTGTAGTTTATCATCTAAAGATGTTCTAAATGTTTATTTTGATATGTCTAATAAATTCAGAAACACCATCGAACCCCCTAAAATTCAATGCAAAGGGAGAAAAAGATAATTTTTCTCCTCCGTTTGCTGTTAAGCCTTGGACTAAGATATATAACAGCCAAATATTGGGCCAGATGCCTTAGAAAGCTAAGGAATGAGAGTATCCAGATAGCGATCAACACCTCTTTCTCCGACTGGTAGCATCCATTACCAATCTTGCTTAATGTTATCATGTCTCTATTCTCTTCTGGCCACTAGCTAAACCTCATTTACTGCTTTTTTCTTTAAAAGTACTGTATATATTTAAAGTGTACAACATGATGTTTTGATATACATATACAGACTAAAATGGTTACTAAGTGAAGCTAATTAATTATCCATCTCCTCAAATAGTTACCATTTGTGTGTGTGTGTGGTTAGAGCACCTAAGATCTACTCTTAGCAAATTTCCAGTATACAATACCGTATTTTTAACTATAGTCTTCATACTGTACATTAGATCTCTAAAACTTATTCGTTCTTCCTAACTGCAACTTTGTACCCTTTGGCCAACACCTTCCCACCCCTGGTAATCACCATTCTACTCTCTGCTTCTATGAATTTGACTTTTTTAGATTCCACATATCAGTGAGATCATGTAAGTATTTTTCTTTCTGTGGCTGGCTTATTTCACTTAGCATAATGATGTCCTCCAAGTTCATCTATGTTGTCACAAATGACAGAATCTCCTTTTTATTTAAGGCTGAATTATATTCCATTGTGTATATATACACCACAAATTTTTTAGCCATTCATCCATTAACAGACACTTAGGTTGTTACCTTATCTTGACTATTGTGAATAACGCTGCAATGAGCTTAGGAGCATAGATATTTCTTCAAGGTACTGATGTCATTTCCTTTGGATATTTACCCAGAAGTGGAATTACTGGATCGTATGGTAGTTCTATTTTTAATTTTTTGAGGATCCTCCATACTATTTTCCGTGGTGGCTGTACCAATTTACATTCCCATCAGCAGAGCACAAGGATTCCCTTTTCTCGACATCCTCCCTGATGCTTATCATTTGCTTTTTTTGATAGTAGCCGTGCTAACAGGTGTTAAGCGATAACTTGTTATAGTTTTAATTTGCATTTTCCTGATGATTAGTGATGTTGATCACCTTTGATTGACAATATCATTAAGGTACAATTTTTTTCCTTGGGGTCTGTGTAAGGAATTTTTGAAATCTGAAAAATTTTCAAACCTAAACATCAGTCCTTACCTTGTGATATTTATGAAATTGGATGGAAAAAATAAAATCCCCTCTGTGTGCACTTTCCTGAGGAAAGTTCAAAGATGGTATTTGACCACGAAGAATGCACTGTAATGACAGTACTTTGTGTTACATGGCACAATCTCTACAGAGAGGTGATGAAAGTAGGATTATTTTCTGTCCTAATATCCATCAAGAAATGCATCTTAGTCTTAAGTACTATCTTAATTTCTGTATTTGTTGGTTTATTTGTTTTTTAGGAAGGGTATGGAATCTAAACAAAACCAAAGCTAACAAAAACAAGTAGAATGCCTAGAAACGAACCCTCAATGGATAAAACGGGTAAATTGGCTGAAATTAAGTAGGCTTATTGTTTGTCGGTTTTAAATTCTTATCCCAGAAAAACAAAAAGTCAACATTTTGTTTTTCACACCCTATTTTAAATCAACGACTGTGTAGGTTTTCAGGGGATATGACTTTGGCTAGAACACACAAGGGAAGTAAGCACAAATAAAATCATTATTAGTACTTGTTAGCAGTCACAGACACTTGGAAATTATAAGGAAAATTACAAGTCATCTCACAACTGTAACACAAAATAATAATAATAAAACAATACATTTAACAAGAAGTCTAGCAAATCTTTATGAATTATAATTTTCATCGAATAGAGTCCTAAAATAAACCAGTTTCTGGGCCCCATAGGAAAATGTAAGTAAAGCAAAGATCAATTTGATTTAAGAACTTCAAAGACTCACTTATCACTGTGAGAACAGTAAATGTGAAGTTTTAGATCTAATCCACTTGGATGAAATTTTTAAAGATTTGATAATGTCTTTATTATAACAACATCTTCTCTAATAGCATATGATTCAGGCCTCTCCTTTTACTATTAGATCCACATTGCAAAAAATATCCAGCATAAATGAATAAACTTAATTCAGAACAGCTATCTTTTATTTAAAAAATAATAAATCGAATTATATATATATACACATACATACATTTGTATATACATGTACATTGTATATTTTCATATGTATATGAATACAAAATCCTGACTCTAATCATAGGAAAAATATCATATACAAATTCAGAGTCGTTCTATAAAATATCTGACCAATGCTCTTCAAAACTGTCAGGGTCATCAAAAACAAGGAAAATGTGAGAAACTGTTACAGCTAAGAGGAGCCTAAGGAAACATGACATTGAAATTTAATGTAGTGTGCTAGATGGAGTCCTGGAGCAGAAAAAGGGACATTAGGAAAAACTAAGGTAAGCTGAATAAACTATTGACTTATGTATCAATATTTGTTCATTAATTTTAACAAATCACCATAATAATTTAAAACATTAGTAACAGGGCAAACTAAATGTAGGGTATATGGGAACTATCCCTTCTATTTTTGCAATTTTTTTGGCAAATGTAAAAGTATTAAAAATAAAATTGTTTATTAAAAAAATGCCACAAAAATATAAAGCGTAAAATCATGGTGATTATAAGAAGAAAATACAGGTAAATTCAGATTGGGGATTTTAAAACATGCCATGAAAATATGAGTAAATGTAACAGGATGATTTTTTAAAAAGCTCATTAATAAAAAAATAAATTAATAAGCTTACTCATAAGAAAGTCAGAATTGTAAATAGCAACTACAAGAAAATTAAACCACATACATAAACCAATTAGTTAATATGCCTCCACTAATCGTAAGGATAGGGTCAGAGATTAACTTCCCTAAGTCTTCATCTCTAGCTATTAGCAATATCCATTCATAGGAAACTGGTTAAATAAATTGCATATAGAGAAAATGTTAGAAAAATAAACACAATATCAATAATCACCTAAGAAAAGCAAGACAATTAAAATTTAAATAAGAACAGAAACATATTTTAGAAATCATAAGAATTATAGAATTGATAAATAGAATAAAGATGCATGCCTTAAAAAGCAAGCACTAACAAAAAAAAATAGCTAACCCAATAAGAAAATAAAAATAATTTAAGTACATATACCCAAAAATTAAATTAAAAATTGAGGACATTCTTTCAAAATTGAGTTTGTTTAATTTTTAGGACATTAAATATCACACAAATTTTCCTTAGTATTAGAATATTTGAATAAATAGAGTTCTATTCCATTTCTAATGTTTCCTCCTAAAAATGTGTGAGTGGATTTTCCTATGATCCCTTTACTGCACACCACACAGCTAAAGGCATATTCCTCTTACATCTTCAAGAAAAAATTGTTCAGTATAAATTTGCATTACTAGATCAGTATTCCAACAGCCTGATATAAGTCAGGAGAAACTTTTGGCAAGCCAGATGATTTCCTCTGTAATTTCCTTGTCTGTGATGTTTAAAGCCCCTGAGCCAAGGACCAAGCATGTTTACCATGTGTTGGTAAGTCAAGAGTATTTACTCTTACATGTAGGACAATACGTATTGAAGCACATACTTAATACATTTCTAAATGGAAATCCATTTCCCAGCACAATTATATTACTCCATATATTAGTTTGCTAGGGCTACCATAAGAAAATACCACAGACTGGGGGGCTTAAACAACAGAAATTTACTTTCTTACAGTTCTAGAGGCTAGAAGTCCAAGATAAGGTGTCAGAGGTTTGGTTTCTTCTGAGACCTCCGTCCTTTGCTTACAGGTAGCCGTCTCCTCACTGTGTCCTCATATGGTTGTCCCTAGGTCTGTGTGTTTTCTGTTTCCTAATCTCCTCTTCTTATCAGGACATCAATCATATTAGATTAGAGTTCACCCATATGACCTCGTTTTACCTTAATTATTTCTTTATAGGCCCTATCTCCAAATACAGTCACATTGTGAGTTACTGGGGGTTGGGACATCAACATATGAATTTCAATGGGACACAATTCAGCCCATGACACTCCAGATGACCACCACTCTACTGTAATGTTTGTATGATTCTCTCTAGGCCATCTGGAGAATAACTTTATGCAGCACTTTGTAACTGATGGTTTAAAGATACTTGGATAAAGGTTTATGACTTGCTGGCTTCTGACTCCTAAGTAGTCATCTTGTGAAGATTCTAAGCTTGGGAAAGAAGAAATAAAGAGGAGAGGAAACTAATATGATTGGGCACCTAAAACTGTAATGTAGACAGTTGCTGGCATTTTTCATGTATGGTTATGAGTATTTTGTAACAAATCATGGTTTAATTCATATACACTTGGTAAGAGGCTGTTTTAATTTTCTATTGCTGCATTAAAAATTACCACAAACTTAACAGCTTATGACAACATATATTTATTCTCACAATTTTTGTGGGTTATGAGTTTAGACAGGACTTAGCTGGATCCTCTTCTCAGAGTCTCACAGGACTACATTCAATGTATCAAGAAGGCTAGGGTTTCATTTGCATCTCAGGACCCCCTTCCAAGCTCATTCAGATTTTTGGCAGAATTCAGGTCCATGTAGAACTAAAGTGCCCAACTTTTAGAAGCCAATCTGCCCCACAGGAAGCTCAAAAACTGCTGTTCACTTTCTTCTAGGCCATCAGGAGAGCATCTTTCCAATGCCTCACCTTCTTTTCAAGGACTCACCTGATTAAGTCAGGCCCATCCAGCATAATCTCCCTTTTGGTTGAATCAAACTCAACTGATTAAGAATCTAATGTGGGAGTAATATTGCATCATAGTAATTGGCACCAGCTATACTTAAGGGTAGGGGATTATATAGGGTGAGTACACAAAGGAGGAGGAATCTTAATTTTGCCTACCAAGGGGACCATGTTGAATTATTTTCTAGCTCAGAGCATTAGAATTTTCTTTTCCATACCTAGAATATGCAACCTGACAAAGAAAGGTTAATTTGGGAGAACTTGAGAGAGTTTTTCTTTTAATTTCTGGATCACCCAGTCTCAGTTAAAAGAACTGTGAAATCCAAGAAGGGAGAAAGAAAAAAAATTGATGTTCAATTAGCCCAAAAGATTATTTGGAGGCTATTTACATTGTGCAATTATTTGAAAAGCTGCTATATGTGGGAAAAGTAATATTGACACTTCTAATTTTTAAAGTGAATTACTCCTCATGCTAACGATGGCATAATTTTACCTAGTAAAACTGAGTAAATGCCTCAGACTAACATCTTTTGATTACAAACAAAAGTATTGATTATATCTTAAGAGATTTCCATTTAAGTTGAAACGCACTTTTGAAGCTGAATGGACGAATTGCGTAAATTAAACTCTTTCCTTCCATGGGTTACATAGTCAATTTCTTTGTGATTTCCATTCTGTGATTCTTCATTGTTTCTTAAATTCTTCTTCAGAGAGTCCGTGTAATATTTCTTATATATGCCTCAGTTATTTCCAAAATATTAGACTGCATAAATTAAGAGGAAATTTGATTTGAAGTAAAATATTCATAAAATACTAAAAGCATTCTCAGAAATGAATTCCTTAAATCACTCAAAAATAGTCTCTGACCCTCTGTCTGAGAGCCTTAAGATAGTTAAAATCTAATTCGGGAGAAGGCAAGAGGAAGTCTCAGTATGCTCTGCCATTATTTCTCGTTTTCTCACCTAATTCTGTTTCTTTCCTGAAATTTGTTTTAATCAACAGATCTATAGATCAGTAAAATTTAATATGTATTTGTTGTGTTCTTGTCGAAGTTTTCTGCATATGGTAAGTACTTATTAAATATTTATTTAATTTAATTGATTTTTCTTCTTCAGTTTCAGGTTTTTTAATTCAATTATGAATGATATCAAAAGATTAGAATGTCTAGGCAGGAGAAAGAAAATGTAGATGGAATAATACCCATTTGGGTCTATCAGTGCTGTAAACTTGAAAAACTGCTGTAAAAAAAGTAATTTTGAGAGTCTATCTCTAACTTGTCAAAATGTTTCTACTATCACAATTATCATCTTATATTTGCCAGCATTTCATGCATTTTATTATTTTTCTTTTCAATATGGCTCTTCTCCTTGAATATTATTTGTTTTCTAATTCTTTAGATGTACATTTTTTTTATTTGACCCTGTATGTATATTTCCTTTGCATAGACAATTTTGTGATGGGAAGACTTCTCTGGAGAAATTCTTTATATATTATTTGTTTTTTAATTTTTATTTATTTATTTTTTCCCCCAAAGCCCCAATAGATAGTTGTATGTCATAGCTGCACATCCTTCTAGTTGCTGTACGTGGGACGCGGCCTCAGTATGGCCGGAGAAGCAGTGGCGTCGGTGCCCGCGCGGGATCCAAACCCGGGCCACCAGCAGCGGAGCGCGCGCGCTTAACTGCTAAGCCACGGGGCCGGCCCAGAAATACTTTCTTTAAAAGATTATTGTTACTCGTTGAATCTTTCCACTGGAAGACTTTTTAAACTCATTTTATAAATTTCCTTTTAAAAAACAACACCATGATAGGAAAATTTAGTGAGAGTAAAATAAAAGTAGAGTGAAGTGACAGTTGTTGCCTGAGCAGATATAAGCGAACTCTGGCAAAGTGTAGTGTTCTTTTTTTTCTTTGCTTTTAAAGTCTTTCCTATTTTGATGTATCTTTCAATGCACGAATATAGCTCCTATCACTGTTACAGCAAGGGACTGTGACATGCAGACTATTTTAGCATAAAGCAACACTAAATCTCCTTCTCCATGCTTAACCTCATTGCTATTTCTGAAACAGTAACATATACAGATAAGTATATAATACAAATTTCATGCCCAGTAATATGGGTAATGTATTATCCAATTTTCTCCTTTTTTTTCCACCAAAATTAAAATACTACTTGTAGAGCCTTACTAATGATTGTCCTATTCTGATGTTTGTTTGTGTCTCTTTTGTTAATAATCTATAAATTCTATAGATTACAAAATTATGTTTATAATTCTAGTCCATGGATAAACTTTGAAATATGCAATAATTTAAAAAATACTTATAGCAACAAAACACATGTGTATCTATGAATTCACACGAAGCAGAAGTTCTTATTACACACGCAACAGTTAATTCCCTTAGTAACTGGCTCTCTGTCTCTCTTCTTAACTGTAGTTGGTCAATGTATAGCACTCTAATGCTGTTTTTCATTAGAGTGTCAATATTACCTAGCTATTGCACATCCATTTAATGTCTTCACAATGGCATGTCGTAGTAGGAAGAGGAGGCCAAAATCAATGATAATGGTCTGCTCTGGAAATCATGCCCTATTATTTTATTTCTGTGTGTTTTTGTGGGATTACTTTATTTGAAATAGAAATTACAGAAGTTGTTACACGCTTACTTTTTCCAAAATATCATATAGATAGATATAGATGTACAGTGATATATATGTATATATCACTGATTTCTATACCCTCAATATTATTCATAACCATCCATTAAATAGATAGATACCTGTGAAGTTTGAGATAGAAGAGAAGCACTTTCACAGTTAATTTTCCTGCAAAAGCTGTAATGTGCTAAAGGAAAAGGTGCATTGCTAATTTAGTAAAATTCATTCAGGCTAAAGCACAATTTGCCTGTTGATTACCGGAAGTGTTAATAATTTTCTAGCCCCTTGAGCCTCTTCTACATTACTAACACTATTCATTACCTCTCAGCAAAAATATTTCACGGGGTGGAATTTTTAACTCAAACAAAGCCATCCTGATTGTGAATAGAAGTAGGTTTTCCCTCCCCCAAAAAAACTCTTTGAAATCGTAAAAGAAGAAATGAAATGTGCCTTGTAAAACTGAATGAATTGTCAATTGACCAGTAATTCTTGTGCTGCTTTCCACAGGGCAAAATGAAGAGTGCTATAAGGGAGAAGAGGGGAAAAATGCCATAAAATTGGTGTGGATTCTTTCACTGGACGGAAAAAAAAAAGTGTCACAGACAAAGAAAAGAGTCTTTGGACTTGAAATATAATGAAAGTGATTTTTCTGAACAGACAAAGCAGATGGCATTTACAAAAGCAACTGAACTTTGTGAATAGTATAGAGTTTTCTTTGGTTCTCGTCTTTTCAGAGAACATAACGCTTGAGAAAGCAATGGGTCTGAAAGTTGATTGCCAGGCCTTCGTCCCTGTGCAACCAGCTCAAAGTTAACCCTTGCTACTTCTAACTAACTGAATTTAGTCCTTGTTTCTAGTGACAATAATATGGCATATATTTGGGGAATGGTATTATATGTGCTTATCCACTTAAGTTACTATTTTTACAAACCTCAAATGCTAAATCTAGGAAAAGACAAACAGTAAATAGAGATAGAAATGAAAAGTTTTGAATCTCTCTAAAATGGACCAATCCTTCCAGTAATTCAATGATGTTTTCAAAGTTCTATTAACAGCATCCAGCGTAAAGCAGGTGATTGCTAAATGCATGTTCTCTCCACCATTCTTGAAAATTATCAGACTCATTTGAATACCAATTATAGGGAATGGTAATGAATTTGTATCAGTATTCTTCAAGCATAAATGCAATATTATTTTAATATATGAGGCACTAGGAATATGAAATTCCTCGTTCAGATGAAGACAAGCCGCTAAGGTTATATGTCTAACTTTTACGTTGATCAATTGAGACAATGGACTAAAAACAAAGAGGAAGAGTCTCAGAATCATTGAATTTCAGAGCTATCAGTTCTATTCTATTACTTAGACCCTACATTTTACAGATGATAAATTTGAGGCTTTAACAAGTCAAATTATTTACTTTATGTCTCATGGCTAATAACTACCATACTTTGGAATAATAACCAATTTACAATGCCCTAAAATATATGTGTTTAAGTTTTTTCTTCTTGCTCTATCTTTCCTTCCATGGTTTCATTTCCTATCTAAATGTTGATGATCCCAAATCTTTATGTCCTGCTCAGATCTCTCCCCTTCCACTTAGACTCATGTGCAGCTACCTGCTGTCACTTATCAGAAGCTTCTCAAAGTCACCATGCCCCAGAGGAAGCTCTTCTTCCTTACAAGTTCAGCTTTTAATGACAGTATCTCTAATTCACTCAGCTTCCAAGCCAGAACAATTGTTTCATCCTTGATGATGCCTTTCTCTCTACTCTCATTGCAATCATATTTTAAAAATATCGATCATTTCTTACCATCCCAGTTCCTACTACCCTACTCTATACCCCTAGTTTCCTCCAACAGCCTCTGGAGAAGATACTCTGAGTTTATGCTACAGCCATAGGAACCTTTTTTTTTTTAATTTCCTCCAAATCTCTTTGTTATATTTTGAACTTGCTGTTTTCCCTGCCTGAATCTTCCTTCCACCGTATATAAACTCCAGCAACCAGGTTAATTTGAATCATCCCCCATATCTCAGCCAAAATGCAATTTCTTGATCTGCCTAAAGTAGATACTCTTCTGTGGGCTTCTATGTCTATCTGTCTTTTCTTTTTAATAGCATTTATCACACTTTTCCTATTTTATCTCTTCTTGTATTCATCCCCACTCACCTGCTCTAATCTGTGGGAAGGCAAGAATTACGTCTTTCTTATTTACTGTTATATCTCCAAAGTCTATTCCATGGCCAGAAAATTAGTAATCTGATTCAATAATAGTTATGAAATAAATATATTAGCAACTGAATGAATGAATGTCAGATGCCATCCTACAAAATCAAGGTAGAATATAAAAATTGAAAAGTAATATTTCTAAATAACCCACAGTTTTCTATGACCCATTTAAAAATTAAACATGCCCAACTATTGTTTGGTTCCTAATTTTAAAATGATTTAATCCCTAATACAACTTCTTTTCTTGTACCATCATGAGTGAAGTTTGGATAGATAATCCAATCTTTAAAAAATAAGCCATTACACACTAAAGTTTTCCCAAAGGAAAAAAAATTAACAATTTTTTGAATGTAATATTCATCATTTACTTTTGGTAATGATATATGGATGATTAATTTTAAATACTCTATTTTAAGTTTACTTATAAGAGCATTTAATCCATTTTATTTATCATTGATCTTTCTAAAAATTTGTTTTCAGTAAGTAGCAATTACCACTAGTCCAAGTTTAAGTATGAGTACAACAAAGCATAAAATGTCACATAAATTTTTTATATTGAATTTTAATTTAGTTGTACTCTGGCAAGAATTCAAATTTTCTAATTTCTCCTTGTTTTATCTGGGATTACTCAGAAGTAGACCCTGAGACAAGTGGTGTAAGTAGTTTATCTGTGCCAGTAGTCTAGTTAGGAGGTGATTCTAGTAAACAGCGGCAATGAAGTGAAGAAGTAAGACCGGAAAAGGAAGAAAAAATAGCATAACTCAGAGGTCCCCCCCAAAAGCAATAGAGCTGAGATACTTTTATACCAACTCTCATGAGTCTTTCCGTTAGATCTGAAGAGAGTAGGGTCGGTTTAGAAATGCAGGTATTGAAAGCTGGAGGTCAGATCAGCGCACTGAAAAGTAAGAGCCAAGGGGATGTGGACATTTATCCATTGATCATACAATACTTCTGGACAATACAAACTAAAGCACAATAATACAATTCTAAACTGTAAAAATTGAAAAATACTAACAGCAGCATATACTATTTTACCTGACTTCCACTTCAGGCCATGATGGAAATCTGAGACTGGATTGATCTTCCTTCTGTAAACAACTTAAGAACCTGGACAAAATATGTGAAATAATTATTTTCAGACATTGCATACCAAACTCTGCAGGACTATGATCTCTGAAAGAAGGGAAACTAGGGAGGCGAACCCCAATATAGCATAGAACGCCAGTGCAGATTAGCAGATTCTAAGTATCATCATGGTCTTACGGAGTTGAAGAAATTGAAGTTTGGGGAGATTGAGATAGCTTGATTTTGCAGGACAAACTACTAGAGAGTTGGAAGATACTTAGAGAAATTTGAAATGGGTCCCTTTGAATCATTTTATGAGGCCGGAATTACCCTGATACCAATACTAGACAAATGTATTATAAGAAAATGAATCTGCAAACCAATAATCCTCATAAACATAGATGCAAAGAAACTCCATAAACCTTTAGCAAACTGAATCAAGCACTATATAAAACACATGAAACATTCTGACCCAATAAGCTTTATCATAGGAATGTAAGGATAGTATAATATTGAAAACCAAAAATGTGAGTATTAACAGAAGTAATCCTCTTCATATTCCTGTTAACAGAATAAAGATGGACAAGCATATGATCATCTCAATAGATACAGAAAGAATATTTATAGTCAAATACCCTACCCCTGAGCTATTTGCCCTGGGATTTGGTTACTATTTGTCACCATATTTTCTCAACCGTCGGGTAGTGAAGTATAGCTATGGTCATGTGGAGGGCTGAGAAAATGTTTGATGGTAAAGAGAGGTTCTTGTATTTTCTGAAAACAGCTAGAAACTATTAACCTAGTGTCTGAGTCAGTTTGTGCTGTTATAACACAATACCACAGACTGGGTGGCTTGTAAACACTAGAAATTTATTTCTCACAGTTCTGGAGGCTGGAAATCCAAGATCAAGGTGCCAACATGGTCGGGTTCTTGGTGAAGGCCTGCTCCCTGATTTGCAGATGGCCATGTTCTTGCTGATACTCTCAGCCAACAATCAGAGTTTAGTTTTAAGATGTTTAACTAAACTTAGATCTTAGGATAAACCTCACTTGGTCATGGTGGGGTTTTTCAACCTCAACATTACTGTCATTTTGGGCTAGATTATTCTTTAGTGTGGGAGGCTGCTCTGTGCACTGTAGGATGTTTAGCAATATTATTGGACTCTGCCAACTATCAGCCAGTAGCAAAACCCCAGTTACAGCAACTAAATATGTCTGGGAACACCATCTTCTTTTGTATTAAACAAGAATATTTTAGTGTACCATTTCAATTCTTTTGTTAATTTATTTGTGGTGGTTATTAGAGAGTTTGTAATATTGATATTGTTATCACTAATAACTTCAATGTAATGTTGGTTTAATTCTGGTAAAACAAAGCAGCTTTGCTCCAATATAGCTCCACCCCCTTGGCAATATATATATCATAAATTACATATATAATATAAACATAATCTAAATATATAAATAGAGTACTATAATTAGTAATTCACAAAATCTTATGAGTTTAAAAAAAAGAGTAAGAAAAAGAAAAAATATTTACAGTCTTTCATATTTACACAAATAGTTATTATTTCAGGTGTTTTTCATTTCTTTCTGTGGTTTTCAGTTACCATCTTTTCTGTTTACATTTCAGTTTGAAGGACTGCTTTTAGTATTTCTTGTTAGGTAGGTCTTCTAGCAATAAATTATTTCAGTTCATTTTTTTTTTCTGAGAATGTCTTTATTCTGTCATCATTTTAAAATATTGTGCTGCTCTTTATAAAAATCTTGGTTGACCGGTTTTTCTGTCCATATATTTTTCTTTAATCTTCTTTAATTATTTTTCTTTCTGTTCTTTAGTTTAGATGGCTTCTATTGACTCATCTTCAAATTCACTGGTTCCTTCTTCTGCCTCTCAAATCTGTGGTTGACCCTAGGTAATAAATTTTTCATTTTATTTGTTGTCTTTTTCAAGTTCAGAATTTCCATATACTCCTTTCAATAATTTCTGTATCTTTATTGAGATTATCTAATTGTTGAGTCATTGTGATAGTATTTCTCTGTATATGTTTAAATGTAGTTTTCTTTAATCATCTGATCTTATTTATAATATCTTCTTTGATATCTTTGTTTGCTAAAAACAACATGGAGGCCCACAGAGAGTTAATTCTTAAAGAATGCTTTTTTCCTAATTATAGGTCACACTTTTCTGTTTCTTTGCAAGACTTATAACTTTTTGTTCAGTATGAATATTTTCCAGATCCTAATGTTGTTTGTTTTATTTTTCCTGACTATTCTAAACTTACTCTCTGGAATTTCTCTCCCCTTGGATGTACAATTGCTGATATGTCTGTTCAGATTTGTTTTTCTTATTTTTCATCCTGGTTTCATAGGGGATGCCCCTGTATCCACATAGCTTCGTGGTCAGCCAATGATTTAGACAGAGGTTGTGCTCCAAGACTTGATCCCATAAGGTTTCCACCATCTACAGATGGATCTGTGTGTGGGACAGGGAGTGAGTCCAAGTGCAGCCATTCCTCAAGACGGCCTTGGCTTTTTCTTTTGTCTAGACACTCTTTTGTTTCTCCTGTGAGTGTATGTGGCTTTTCAGTCATCCAGGGAGGTCTGGAGAGTTTATCATTCTCATATACAAGTTCTCACCATTAAATTTCTGGGTGATCTATGCATGCTCCAACTTAGACTGCAAGCTCGGGTTAGCAGATCTTGGGTATTTCTCTGTTCATTTCTTTTTGAGCTTGCTAATTACACTGTTTTGTGTGCCAGTCTCAGCCTATCGATAACCAATGTTGTGGCTCTACCCGCCCTTGTGGTTCTTACTATGATTGCACACATTCCTGACTGCACATCAAGAAACTTTGAAAGAAAAAAAAAAGGTCTATTACTTACAAGGCCTGGAAATTTCATGGCATACCTGGGGCCACACAGCAAGGTCGTGAGTAGAAAGAGAGACAGAGCATGGGCCTGGGGTTCTGTTTTTTATTGGGGTCGATAATGGGGGCTTAGGGTTTTGTGGGCTCACTCTTTATTCATGAATTTGAAATATAAGAGGGGGAATTTAAAGTGGGGGAAGAGAAAGGACAAGGAGCCTAAATGGTCACTTATTGAAATCAGCCAAGATCTCTAAAACAAAGGAGTTCAGGGGTTAGGGGGCTGCGTGGCTCTCTATCTAGTCCTGTGGCTGGCGATGTGTTTAGAGAAGATAGCCATCTTTGAAGTGGATACCTCAGCAATGGAAGCTTAAGTCAGGCACTTGCAACTGTCAGGGCTTACACTACAAACACAGACACCACCACCAGGCACGGGCTTGCATCCTCTACTCCAAATCAATTCCACTCATTCTGGCAGCAAAGATGCTGGTTTTATCCGGCCGATGATACCCTGGTTAAAGTACCATGCCAACTGAGGAGGAGATTAGGAAGTATCCCGTGGCAAGAAGGCCTCAGACTCAGCTGGTCTTACCTAAAGTACTAGCAGTTCTTTAATAAACACCTCTCAGGTGTTGGCTATGATATAGCGACCTGAGACTCTGCTGGTGGTAAAGTAAAATTGGACAATAATATTGAAATTGACTGGGAAAAGGAACGAGGGAATCAGTTGAGGTGCTGAAAATGTTTTATATGTTGATGGTGGTGGTGGTTACGTGAGTATATGCACTTGTTGAATCGTACTGAAAACTCTAAGTGAGAACATTTCATTTTATGTAAATTAAAACTCAGTAAAAGTGATTTAAAATTAAAATTTTTCTTGAAGAGTTTTTGTAAGATGCTCTTTATCAGACTGAAGATGCTCCCTTCTACTGTTATTTTACTAAGAGCTTTAAATCCTGACTGAACTTAAATTTTATAAAATTATTTTATTCTGCCTCCCTTGAAATTCTTTAATCTACTAACATGACAAATTACATATGAAGATTTTGTAAAATTTCTAGTTGGAAATAATTGCAAATTTACAATATAGTTGTAAGAATAGTACAAAGAACCTCAAATAGCCATTACCCACATCATTTGTGGGTAATGATAAAAATTGCTTTATCATGAACTGTTTGAAACTAAGTTAAATATATCATTGCCCATTTCCTCTAAACACATCAATGTATATTTCATAAAAATAAAGATATCTTCTTACATAATCACAGTACAGTTATCAATTTCAGTGTGTTCATTTCATCTGTTTTTGAGTTTATTTGCATAAAAATTTTCTACATGATTTCTCCTTATTAATTTTTATCTGTGCTATGGTTATAATTATTTTGTCTTTTTTCCTACTTCATTAATTTTTTTTTATTTTTACTTTGATTTTTCTTCTTTTTTTAATCTTCAGAATGTAACTATAATTATATTTATAACAATGACAGTAACAATGTAAGTTGGTACAGTCACTTGAGAAAAGTGTCTGGGAATGTCTATTAAAGCTTAATATATGCCTATTCTGGTACTTCTAGTTATTCTCCTGAAAGAAACGTGTATATACGTATACCAAAATACAGGTAGGTACAAGGATGTTCATGCCAACATTATTCATGGTAACTCCAAATTGGAAACAACCAAGTAATCCAATAGATAGGTAAATTGTGATACATTCATACTATTCACAATGAAAGTAAATGAACTATATTATACCATAATTGTGGAACACTACCCATCAGTTAAAATAAATAAACCTCTCCACCAAAGCAATGTGAATGTATCTCATACATATAATGTTAAGTGAAAGAATCTGAATACCAAAGAATACGTACAGCATGATGCTAATCTGGGAATTTAGTAATCAAAATAGTGGCTAACTTGTGTAGGAGAATTCAAGAGTGACTATGAGAAGACACAAAAGGGCCTTTGGATTTGATGGTAATGTTTTATTTCCTGATATGGGCAGTGATTACATTTCTGTGTTCGTTTTATGCATATTCATCAAGCTGAACACATGATTGTTCATTTTTATTTTGGTGTTATAACTTCATTATTCATTACTTCATTAAAAAGTGTTTGTTGTTTAACAGTATGACTTCATTGCACAAGAGAAAAATTTCTATCTGAGGTCTGTGATGTATTTCCCAAGTACAAATGAATTGCCCATCCACTCCTTCTAAAGTTGGGTATGAATATAGCTGCTGAGGTCGAATCTGTGGAAAATTATATGCAGGGTCTTCTTTACCTTCACAATGATATCTGCTAGCTTTGTAATTGAAATGAAATTATTGGAGTGATATAAGGAAACTTCTTTACAAAATTCATTATTGAATAATTCCTGGTTTCTATAAGGACTGTCAAATATTGATAATGCTTCATCTTTTCCAATATCTTTGTTTTTAAATCACTTCCACATTCATTGTCTTCATTGATCCTCAGAGCATTTTTATGGAAAGTAGGTAACTTTCTCAGTCATACAAACGGTAATTGGTTTGTTAGAGTAAAATTCATGTTTTCTGACTCCCAGATTAGACTGTTTTCTGAGCTTCCACTTTGCCACACTATCAGACCATTTCGTTAATCATACTCTGATCTGTACTCACCAGAGAGTTGTTTCATACTTCCTCATAATACAAATGTATGTATTAAATTTGCCATGTTCCAGGGCCAAATTTGTTTGAAAAACTACACGTAATACATTTGATATAGGTGAAATTACTCATATCTTGATTCATGTTACACTCTCTATAGATAATAGAGATCCTGATCTAATTACCAGATGTTTCAGGGTTTTAGTTTCAGTAGAAATTGTTTCTTGACATTTTAATTGGATTGGGAAAGTTAAATGCGATATGAGAAATACTTTCAACATCACTCCTTACAATGCATATGTTACACCAATAATGTGAGATGAAATCTATAATATTCAAGAAAGTGTTATTGCTTTTAGACAGGAATCTCCATTTTCAGTTTTCAAAAATACTGGCTTAAAAATGAGAATATTGTGTTTTTGAAATTGTTGCATTTGAAGAGGATATGCTGTTTAGAAAAGGTGAGGTTTTAGGCACATTAAAAAATATCAGTGCACATAAAAAGTGAAGTACATATTAATTTTCAGAGTAATAATCTCTGTGAAATAAAAATATGTAGTCAAGAATATGTACTTTTCTTAAAAAAAGCAGACTCTCTTCTGAAAAGGAGATTTTTAGATTATTCTTTCAATAGACTCATGTACTCATTTTTATGAAATCTGTGATAAATAAATGAAAAGCAATAAGATATATGGAAGTATATGAGGAAGTCATTTGGTTTAAAACTAATTCGGCCTGAGCTTGTTTTTCCAAAAAGGCCTGACGTGGCCTGTTGAGCATGCATTGTACGTCTGCTTTAAGCATTTACTATGTCCCAAAGACAAGAATGATGCCCTTAAAGATAGGGATGTAGCTTCCCCCCATATTAGCACTTCTTTAAGGATAAGCATCTCTTCCTGGAAACTAAGGACTAATTACCAACCTGTTGTGCTCACCGTGTGACCACTAACCTACTGACCACTGACCTGGTGTGCCAGCTAAGCATCTCGTGACAGTAGTAAAAGAGATCTCCTTGTCATGTGTAAAATATACTCTTTGTTCCAAGATGGTATTTAACCACTCTGTACACCCCACTTCTTCAGTGCCCTTCCTTACTTAGGGAAGGAAGGCCCTGGGCTATATCCTCACACCTGACTCATAATAAACTTACCCCAATTTTGATTTATAGATTGATTATGGATTATTTGTGTCAACGTGTGTTAGGTGCTTTCTCAGCATTAGGGGATAAAGAGTGACTTTCACGGCTAGGATTTGCCATACATGGCGAGAAGACAAAGTTTTCATTCATATGTTGCATTTCAGAATTTTCTTATAAACATCAATCTTAAGCTGACATGCATGTCCGCAATGATTTGCCAGGTTGCTGTTTTAAAAGCAGTATAAACCTCAAGGTCATTTTCCCTAATTATACTCTGTCCCTAGGAAACTTTATTGAAATGTTTTTTTCTGAAACTGAGACTTGCTGAATAGCAAAAGGACTCCTTTCAGGTCAAGCTTTGTGCTCTGTGACATACTTGCTGATTCGTTGTTCTATAGCTGCCCTTTTCATTACCTAACACAATGAGATAGGACTCGGATAATAAGTCCGATATATCTAAATGTCCTTAAGTCCAGATTTGCTTGTGAAAAATACAAGAAAAGCATTCACTCCTCCTTTTTACTATTGATTTTGTTTCTTTGGGTTTTTCCAGCCCACATTGAATTGTCATGTATTTTCTTATTGTGTTGACAATGTCTATAACAATAATTTGTGACATTTAAATTGTTTTACAAGAGAATTTTCTCAAAGTCAATTGCCAAAGAAGAATTGTAAATATATGCAAGTATCAACTTATATAGTATTTTTTAATATGTGAAATTTTTTAAAAGAGAACAGCTTATGTCACCAAGGATCTCATCTCCTAGTGCATACATTAAATTGATGTTATCAAATAGATTTTTAAAGTTTGGAATCATCGAGTTGAAATACATTTAACCTAGGGTATTCTTTCTAAAAACAATAATTTATTCAGCATCGCTAAATTGGGATGGTATAGCTTATAGGGAGGTGTAAGCAGAGCTCAGCAGAAACTTTTCAAGGAAAGTTGGGGAATCAAGATTCTGGATTTTAAGGCTTGTTCAGGCTTGGAGACAAGCCAAAGTTCAAGGGCCTGTGGCACAGAGAGAACCTTGATGAAAGTGTGGTTAAGACAAAGCCAAGAGTAGGAAATGGGCAATTGTGAAAATCTGGTCAATCATAAGGCGTACAATATGGTATAAAATGCTCATGTTTGTGTTAATTGAAAGACTTGGAGGTCGGTATTCTCAATATATGTTAGCATTTAGTTTATTCCACTAAAATGGTCCTAGGGCCATGGCCAACTCAGACGTTTTCCTATATGACACCTCTCCTTTACCCATAATAGGTACGCAGTAGTATTTTATAAATAAAACGGAAACTCAAGGAAGTTAAAGAACAGTTAACAATTAACAGTATCCTAACTTCAAAATGGTATTTGTCTACACAGGGCAATTTCTGAGGTATTTTCCAAGTATATATCAATAAATCTCAGACAAAAGAAGAAAAAAAAAAAACATCAATTAACTGAAGGGAGTCTATTTCTACCAAGAATGATCAAGTTAAAAATGTAGTGTACTAACTTTACACAACTGATTATGATTTAATTTTGTTTTTGAAAAGTTTTCAAGAGCTGTCACTCAGTAAGACTTGATTCAGGCTCAGTAAATGTGTGAAATTGTAGGAGTTTTGTTGTTGTTTAATTATTTTGTTTTTTCATGTTACCAATGAAGTATTGTTTCAATTGAGGCATAATTGTCAAAATATTTTCTAAAGCGAGTAATATTGTCTGTCCATTAGGTACTTCATATTCGCAATTCAAAATAATAGTTTATAAAATTTGAGACCAAGAGAAATTTTTCACACGTTCTACATAAAACGGTATTGAATTCCACAGAGCGCGAGTGACTTGTCCGTGGCCCCAGGACTAAAAAGCAGCCGAAGAATGGCTAACACCAAGATCTGCTGAGGTCTAGACCGCTGTTGTCCCATGACATCCCATTGCCTTGCAGGTAAGCATGGACCCCACCTAAAAATGCCACGTTAAAGCTTAATTTTCAGCATCAGAACAGACACCCTTTTCGAAAAAGGGCCTAATTCAAGTAGGCGTTGGAAGTCAAGTTCAGTAGCATACTGGTAGGATTAGTGTATCACAGCGTTAATATTGAAGGAATCTGATCTGATTTATGAATTTAACTCCCAGTTGTGGGATGTCACTTCTAAGCCTTTTTGAGCCACAAATATGTTAAGATGGAACGAGAGGTGGATTAGACCCTTTAAAGTGATATGATCTATACAGTTGAGTACATATTGAGTATAATTTTTGCATTTTATATCAATTATCTCATTTTGTCAACACAGCTCTCTTCCAAGTTATATTTTATTACCTCTCTCTCTTTTTTTTTTTTTTACAAATGACAAAACCGAGGTTTCAAGCGTTTAAATTATTTGTCCAAAGCAACACAATAAATGGCCGAACCAGATTTTAAAATAGGAAATATCTAACTCAAGACACAATGTTCCTTCCACTTTGCAACACTAACTCAAAGCAAGCTGCAGGAATATCCATTTTCTAAAACACTTAGACAAAATTCTAAGTAGTTGCAGGCCATTATTATTTCTAGGGAAACTAAATTTCTAGGGAAACTCAAGTTACCCTTCTTGCCCCTGGTGAAAATATGATGGGTATAGAGTAATGAATGTACTTTCCTGATGTTTCTGACTGATTCATTTTTAAGAGCTTAACAAAAGTAATCATAAAGAATAAAGTGGGCAAATTAATTATAAAGAGTTACAGTGGTATCAATAGAACTCTGCTTTCTAGTTTAAGAAAATTGTCATTTATGAGGTCTGGGGCCTTTCAGATGCAATATAATTCAGATAAAGCCCGGTCTAGTCTTTCACATTCTTCTATTCAGCTATCTCTTATAAATTAACGTGTTTAATATGAAAATAATAAAGAAAGAATATTCCTTTCAGTGTAAATGCCAGCTATTATATATGTTAGGATTTTTAAATCATTAATACATAATAAAAGGCAACTATGTTAATGTGAATTAAATTCATTCTTTCCTCTATTTGGACAATCAAATAAATTTTCCCAATTAAAATTTTTAGAATATACTACAAGTGATTTTTTTCTTTTCCAATAAAGCCCTGATGATTGAAACTAATATAAAAGAATCTAATAATTGTCTAACTTTTCACACCTGTGGAAAACAAATTAGTGGGTTAAGGTTATCATCTTAGTAAACTAATAATAATAATTACCTGTCCAAACTGGTTTCCTTTAGCAATTTTAAATGATGAAATTTAAGATGTAGATTTATTTTCAGTGAAGATGCAGTGATTTATGAGGAAATATGGAAAAGAAAAAAGCAAAATGCTAAAACAAGAGCTAAAAATGTAGGAAATTCTGATTCATTCATTCAGCAAATAACTGAATATTTGCTCAATGTGTAGTTAGATTTTCAGGATGCAGAGGTCAGGAAGATGAATCAGATGCTGGCACAGGTCTTGGACCAATCTGTATCTCGGGGAGAGCTGAAGATACATCAGTAAATGAGAAAAACGAGGATAAACAACTATAATGCAATGTGATATATTACAAGTACGGATACAGTTTTATAGAACAAAGGAGGAGGGATTCATTTTACTTTCAGAGCTCTGATAATGTCTCCAAAGGCAGGGACCTTGAAGGTTACGTTGTAGTTTGTTCCTTACAGAAGTGAGTAAATGGTATTCAGACTGAAGAAAGAGCTGAAGAACCTTGGAAAATAGTTCTTAAGGCAGGGTGTGTGTGTGTGTGGGTGTGTTTATATGCACAGAATCACCTCCTAGGCAGCATTTTGGAAATGTATTGGCATTGTTTTAATAAAAATTGCAGGATGTCATTGATATTTATTGACTGGGGACCTGGGGTGACAAATGTTCTGCACAAAAAGAATTGTGGCAGTTCTCATGTGATTTGTCAATGTCTTGCTGTACATTCACGTAAATGAAACTTTGTTTATATTTATCTGAGACTAGATATTTAGCATTTCACATGTGAACTCAAAAAATTCTTCCAGGGTTTTAAATTTTGCCTGGTTTGAATTTTCCAGGAATGCAACTAGCATGTAAACCAAAGAGAAATTATAATTTTTAAATTTCTAATTTCTCAAAAGTTGCTCAACATTTTAAAAAACTGCATCACTGAGGGCATTGTAGCAGACAGTATTTGAACAGCTAATTCAACACATTTTTGTCAATTTATCTTCATAGCTATTGCACTCAGTGATTGTCTATAAACATGCCTGTAATTTATCTTTTAGTTTTGCTGTGCTTGAGTGTTTCCATATTGACAATTATATATTTATTACAAGTTAATTTTATCCTCTATCTACTTTAGATTATATTTATGCCATTATATTGATTCTTATTGAAATTATATATATATATGTTATACTATCTATAAAATTCATTTGAAGATAAGAAAGAGAGTGTTAAAAATGTTCGTTATAAAAAGATTAATTACGATTAAGCTAGGGCATTTACCAAGCTGAGTGTAATAAGGTAGGTTTCAGTTGAAGATAAGACAACACACTCTATTTTAGGTAAGAACAGATTTAAAATAATGGTTAGATAAATATAAAAATCATGAAGGTGGGGAATCAGGAAGCCTCACTGGAACCAAGAATATTGACTCCAGACCTACTCTGAGCCTGTTAGATTTAAATAAAAAGAAAATATGGGATTATACGTTTTTATACTTCCATAAAGCTTGTAAAGCTACTGACTAGATAACAGGACTTCTGCTTCTGTTGCCACACAAAATTCATGGCAGCACAAGTTGGTGGAATCTAAATCTGGAATCTTATCTGGAATTTTAAGATCTGGAATCTTAAGAGCAAAGCCATCAGGGAAATTCAGTTTTTTTTCATTGATGGTGCTCAGGGCAAGCTGCCCCAGGAAGCACCACTCTGGTATGCGGATTATTTCGAGCTGAAGACAATAAGGACTCAGAGAGCTCAGGAAAAATATTTGAGTTTCCCCTCCCAAACTGCCTAAAAAATTTAAAACCAAAAAAATCTGTTTTAGGAAGGGGTTATTATCATGACTGCTATAAAAGATAATTTAGGATAGAGGTTACAATAGAAAAGGCACCAACAAGCCCATCTTATCGGGAGTTCTGTCTCTCTGGCCACATTCTTTGGATGGCCCTGCGAGGAGTTGTCAGACAATCATTTACAAGGGAAGTCTCCATTTGTAAAGGTATCTCCCTCTCTGTATTGAGAAAAAGGGGGGGGTGAGCTCATTTCTAGTAACTTATCAATGTAGAAGATGAGGCCTTGGGGCTGTATAATAAACCTTACTCTTGTTTACTGTGCTTTAGTGGTAATCTCCTGTAACTGACTCCCCCCACCCCCAAATCCTCCTTTGTCATTGGCTGAAAATGATATTTAAGACGAGAATTTCTGCTATTGTGTTGAGAAACGCAGTGTCCCTGCTTTCTCCCATGTATACATGTTATTAAACTTGGTATTATTTTCTCCTGCTAACCTGTCTTGTTGATTATTTGGCCAGCCAGAAGAACCTTAAGGGAAAGGGCAGAGGGAGATTCTCCCTCTTCCCCCGACAGTTTTGGCGAGCCAGCCAGGAGAAGCACTGGCTGGTAAGTTGCCTTCTCTGGCTGGAAGACCTGCCTTCTCCCTGGACTACTGCAGATGATGAGATACGGGAACGCCTGACGAAAGCCGGCAAAAGGTAAGACTTCTTACCACGTCAGCCTCCCGGAATCTCTATCTGCGGAGTCCGGCGGAAAGAAGTGGTGAGAATTTTTTCTCTTTCTAAATTTAGATTGGCAGGAGAAAATATTTGGGAAACTAGTTTCTTGGGCTTTTAGTGACTCTTGGTTTAAATTTGGTAGAGTACTCTTGGTTTTGATCTTGATCCCTTTTCCTCCCAGAGGTAGTCTCTGTTTTTCTCTTTTGTCTGTGTCTTTTGTCATAAGAAAGAAATACCATAGGGTAGGACGCAGGCATAGGCCCTATAAGCCTGCTGTCCGGGCCGGCCCCACAGACTGGTGAGTTTGCGGGTCTCACCAGACCGGCGTCTACAAACTTTGCTGTGGGTTATTATGCACATGAAGTGAAGGTCATTGCCAAGGGCATCTTGGAAGCCAAAAAGGCCGCAAATTTAAGTGGGCGCGGGTCGAGCAGTTAAGAGCCATTAGGGCGCTCGCCACTTTCAGAAGACTCCCGTGTCAGGATAAGTTGGGTCACGGAACGGGGTAGATGACACAGGTCCCCCGCCAACTGCAAGAAAATGTCCGTGCAACGACGAGGTACTCTGTAAAGCACACAGTCCCCAACCCCGCGGCACCTCCCCCTCTAGGTATTATTCTAGCTCCAGGAGACCTAAGGCGTGGCTAAAGCTGTCATTGTGCACAGAAAAAAAAAAAAAAAACCGGATGAGGTTTTTCCTTCTGTCTTGTTCTGTGTCCTGAGAAAACTTGGCTTTGTGACCAGTGAGAATATTCTCCTTGGTCTCCACCATACGGAAGGTGCATTTACCGGGGTGCACCTTGGTGGCCAGTCGAGTAGACTGGGGTTCCGAACTGTCTGTCCGGCTGTGCCAAGTTCTCAGGGGAGTTTGTCATAAAAGGCCCAGTCCATAAGGGCTTTTGTCGTCTTTACCTTCGTTGCTTGTTAGTGCTGGAAAAATCCCATTCCAGTATTGCCCGCCCGGTGTCACAGATTAGCGGGTCTGTGACTGGAGGCGTCCCACACTATTGTGGGAGACCGGAGACACCGTTTTCACTACACCATCCTTACCGCCTGTGCAACGAAGGTCTTTACTGTCTCTGAATATCTTTGGGAGTGAATTCTGTGGATCATGGGGGCTACATCATCTGCGCCCACCCAGGGACGCCTCTTGCGTCCATGGTGAAGATTTATTCTAAGCGTGGAAAGTTACCTCCGGGTCTTTCCTTAAAAAGGCTTATTGGTTTGAGTCACTATTGGAATAAATATACAAGTGAAGATCCTACTGTCAATGGCCAGACGACGGATCCTTTGAATTGGAAAAACTTCTAAATTGGGGGAAAAAAAATGTTTTGAGAGCTCTCACATAATTGCTTAATTGGTACCTCAGAATTAAGGCCAAAAAAAAAAAGGAAGGGAAAAATTTGACTAGTCTTAAGACCTTGACTCAGGTTACAATTAAATTGAGAACATGTAAAAGTGTAAGTGTTGATAAGATTATAAAGGTTGGAATGTTTGAGCTAATTTTATACAAAGAGGTTACATCAACTTTGCCTGAATATGTTTTAAAATGTCTGACTGGGAATGCTTCTCTTGTCCAAAATTAGAAGACCAAGACCTATTGATAAAAATCTTAATGATAATTATGTTTAAAGGTATAAGAGGTGATGAAATTTACATAAAATTTTGTAGAGAAAAACTGATGTTATTTCTATTACAGAACTGGTTAACAAAAATAGTAATTTAAATGATGGCTAATTTTATCTGAAGTCTTATGAAGTCTTATAGGCAATCTAAATAATTATTGGGAATAAGTAACTAAATAGTTGTGAAAAAGATGAATGTTAGATGAACTTTAAACAATAATTATGTGTTATGGTGGTTACAGCTTCCAAACTCTTTTTGGTGACTTAAAACTTGAGAGTTTTGCTAAGTTTTATGATAAAAATTCTCTGAGTATCATCATTTCCAAATAAGATAAGATATTAGACATTGATTGCTAAATGTACATTTGTCTACTTTTGGTTTTTCATTACAGGAAAACTAAAAGATATTTTGGGTCTATTGGTAAACATGTGTTTTATTAAAAGATTGTACTATAAAGTAATGTGTTTCTAGAAGTTATGAAGTGTTTATAAATTTTCCAAGCCACAAGATGCTAATGTAAAAAAAAGCTTATAATTGTTTACTTAGTTTTTACTTACAAATTAAGGTTTCTAAGGGGTAAAATTCCTAATTAATATATGTGATTGAAGCTACTAAAAATTAAGAAAAATATGTCTGTGTACAAGGAAAGTAAGATGTATAAAGGTACAAAGAATGGAAATATTTTGTTTGGTTAAGAAAGATAAATTTGTCCTCAAGTACTAGCAGGGAAAAGAAAGACATGGGACAAATTCTGAATGTAAAAAGAAAGTTATAGAAGGTTTGTGAAAGAGGAATTCTGGAAAAGGAGTTTTATGCATGGTCAAGTTGGCTAAGATTGAAATGAATTTAATTAAGTAAATGAGTTTTAATAGCAAAAATAAGCTGGTACAAAATTAAAATTTGGTCTTCTGTCTCTTAAAAGGATAATTTGCTTAAACTTGATAAAGAGGTTACAAAAGATTTTTCTTTACCTTTGAGTAAGTCTACCTAAAAGACAGAAAAAAAAAAAAACTGTTAAAATAATTTCCTACGTTCAAAAGACTGAGGTCTCTCTATTAAGGCTTTTAGACTGTTAATGCTCTGTTTGCTTTGATTGTTTATATTTTTGACAAGCTCCCCAAAATTCATATCTTAAAGTCTTTTTTTAACTTTTATTTCTTTGAGAATTTTCAAAGGGCCCTGGAACTTCTCAAAGAAATTTGCTCTCTTCCTATAAGGGGAAAGATACTAAACTTATTAGGCTTATTCCATATGTTCAATTACATGGAAAACATTGTCAGAACAGTGATGATAAGCCTGCTTAGGTGCTATTATGTGGGCAAATGTTATTGACATAGGTGTTTTAAAATTATATAACATTACTGAAATTCTGATCTGTCCTGATTATCAGTCATAATTCTGGTTATTATTATTTTAAAGTGTTGTATGTCACAAAATTAACCAAATTTCTTTGGCAATTGCCATTTTGAGGTCTTTTTGTTTACAAACATTTCTTTGCTCTAATGCTTTTGCAAAATATGTTTCAACTTCAGAAAAATTCATGGAAAGGACTCTGATATTTACACTGGAATACAGGTTTCTGACAAACTTTCTGATCATAAAACTGAACTTGGTAAGAAATTACAGAAATCTGATGGAGAAACTGACTTCATGAAGCTGCTAACAAAAAGACTGGGATCGAAAATGGATTACACAGGACTGAATGAACTGATAAAGATGATTATAATTTTTATGATTTTTCATTTGAAGTACTGCTGAATTTTTAATGTTTTGTTTTTTCAGATTTAAAGAAAACTTTTTCTCTTTTCTCCTGAGATAGCTATGACTTACAGCAATTTAGTAAATGATATTTTTGTAAGTAAAATTGAAATATTTATCTTTTTCTCTCTATCTGATCCCTCGAATTTGGAAACTCTTAGTAAGTGAGTATGTTGTTTTCATGGCAATATAGTTATTTGCATAAGTTCAATAAGAATCTGTTCTCCTTATAACAGGACACAATTGGAAACACTGGTTATATTACCAAGGTTGTGACTGGAACATCATATTTGCGATATAACCATACAGCATTTGAGCAATGAAGATTCGACTTTATGGAATAAAGTCACGTGGAAATTGGCCTGGTACCTTATGTTCCAAGCAGCACTTACCAGGATAGGTAAAGAATGTCACTTATCTGGCAGGTACAAGGAACCTCAAAATATTTTGGGAAAACCTCAGAAGAGAAGAATTCACCCAAATCTATAGGTATTACAGGCAAAGTCTGATGACAAAATCCTTGACTTGGCTTTCCTGGCCTCGGGAGACCTTTAAAGTTCAATCTGAGATTCCTTATAAAAAGTTCCAGCAAAGCAGATTTAAAAGAGCCTATGTGATCAACTGCTATTCTTACTGTACTTATGTAAATAATTGAGCCAACTCTATTGGAACTAGACTTATTTTGCAAACTAGTTTTAATTTTGCTATCTTAATAAAAATGAGGGTGATTTTATAGAAAAAAAATTATATTTCAGTAAAAACTATTTCAGTATAAGTTTGCAGATATTAGATCCTAGTTTTGTTGTCTTTTGAGGTTTTTGTTTTATATCTGTTGACTGGACTGGATCCTGATTTCTTCTAGTCTCCTGAAATATCTGGCTACAGATGTCCAAACTAATGTTTTTGATTTTTTCCATCATTTTCATTTGAAATCACTGAGAACTGAACCTGCCCTTTTTCCTGAAGCCTTGCAAACTGAAGCTGATGAACTTGATGTAAACTTAAGAGATGACCTGACGATACCATCAGTTCCATCAGAGACATTTTAAACTGCAAAAGATACTTTGACGCTGACATCTAAAATTCTTCTTCACTGGCTGTCCTCTGAACTCAAAAACTGGTTTACAATTTGCTCTAACCATTAACCTTGTTTTTCTTTCATTTACACAAATATGCTTTTGGAGTCTGCCATGCTGTTGGCACAATTTGGAAATCCCGTAGATTCTTAACTTCTGCAGGAACTCCTATTGCTAATGGACACTTAATTGCAGCCTTATTACAAGCTATTCACCTTCCTTCAAAAATTGCCATTGTTCATTGTTCAGCCCATACTAAGGAGACTGATGTCATATCTTTAGGGAATGACAGGGCTGACAGAGCTGCTAAACATGCAGCTCACTATGGACCCCCTTATCCATTTTCCACCCAATTCTTAAACCTGCCTTTATCCCTGACTGATGTTATTAACTATCAGGCAAATGCCCCACAATCTGAAAAAGACAATTGGATACAAAAGGGTGCCAAACAATTATCAGATGGATTCTACATTGGGCCAAATGGACTTCCAGTAGCTCCTTTTCTTTTGACTTTTTGGCTTGCACTTATCTCCCACCAAATGGGACATATGTGCAAACGGGGGATAGTTAAGGAACTGAAAGACAATTGGTTTTGCCCTGGCATCCATAAAATTTCTAACCAAATCACCTCCCAGTGCACAACTTGCAAATCTTACCAAGTCTCTGGGAGAAATCAGTGTGATCCAGGAAGTCCTCCCAGGCCCACGCTGCCTTTTGCGGCACTCCAAATGGATTTTATAGACTTGCCTTCAGCTTTAGGTTACTCTCACTGTTTGGTTATTGTCTGCATGTTTAGTAGATGGACTGAATGCTATCCGACCAGACATGCAGATGCCACAACAGTGGTAAAAAAAATTAATAACTGAAGTTATTCCTCATTTTGGCATTCCTTTATGGATTGAATCAGACCAAAGAACTCTAGGAAAAATCTGTCAAGAAACTGGACTTAAATGGCCAGAAGCTCTGCCCTTGGCCCTTATAAAGATTCAAAATACTCCAAATAACAGACATAGATTGACTCCTTTTGAAATAGTTTTTGGACGTCCGATGCCTACTGGTGTCTCTAAACCTTCAATTCCTGGATTAAATGAATATTATGGGAACTTAAGTAAACAATTTGATGCTATGACTTGTTATATACAAAAATTAACTAGTATACTTGAAGCATATCGTCAACAGGTAAAAGAGGCATGGCCACCACCTTCTGACAAGCCTTGCCATCCCTTTCGACCAGGAGACCGGGTGTACATCAAGGTCTTTAGAAAAAAACACACACTGTCACCTCGCTGGGAAGGACCTTATGAAGTCTTACTGACGACCTGCACTGCCATCAAAATACAGGAAAAATCTTCCTGGATCCATGCGAACCACGCCAAAATAGACCCAGAACATCGCTCTCAAGACAACTGAGAGATAATCCCCACAGGTGACCTTAAATTAAAGATTTCGAGGGCCAAAACACAGGCCCCAGAAACAGCCGACATCACGAAGTAGACAGCTTTTCCCAAGATCACGGATCAAGAAAACCTACTTTGACCCATTTCCCCCCCCTTGCTTTAAAATTCCCTATATATATATATACACACTCACACACACAATCTATTAGTAGATATATATATATATTTTAATCATTTATTAGAAAGCTGACTGGAGAGTGCTGGTCTCTATCTGTCCCTCTTCCCTCTCTAAGTCTCCGCTATGGGCTCTTTTCCGATCTGTGTCTTGCTTTTACTAACCCTCTCCTTTTCAACAGGTCGGGCACAGACCAAACACCCCCTCGTGCCAGTTTACCAAGCCCTAGCCACGTTAACTAATCAATCTGACTGTTGGTTATGTCAACAGCTAGATAGTGCAAAAAAACCTGAACTCGTCTTTGTTCCTGCTGATGTGAACACCTGGTGGACTAAGTACAGAAAATGGACGAGTAACAGAGTATGGTATCTGCAACAAGGGAAACTTCACTCTGCTTCTTCTCCTGGTGGCATCCTCAGAACTCTCAAGGAAATTGTAAGTGACTCTATCACTACTCCCTCTGGCACAAACATTTGCCAAATCACCAAGTGCTCTGGATGGCTTACGAGCCACCCGTGTGCAACTTGGGGTATAGCAGCTATCCACATGGTTAAGCTGCCCAATGCCACAGACTATATATGGGTAGATCAAAAATCTGGACTCACCTGGTCAGGTGACAAGACCTGGCTTTATAGCTGTCAGAATCAGACTGCAGGCCTCCTGTACCAGCTATTCCGCAATCTGTTCTGTTCTCGCAGACTGACAGGAGTTCATGGGAAATAGAGATGTTTAGGTAGTAACAGTGCAAGTGGCACAGATCATAAAATAGTCCAGATCCTGGGAACTACAGACTCAATTCTAACCTTGTCTTTAAACTACACTGGTCTTTTCATTTTATGCGGCAACAAAGTATATAAAAGATTCCCACCTAATTGGTCAAGACGATGCGGACTTGGATACCTGGCTCCTTCTGTCACCAAACACTCCACCTTAAATGCTAGCCAAATTACAAACTTGGGTTCGTTTGTTCATAAGATTGTACCACATAAACGTGCCAGTCAAGAAATCGTGGAAAATCCATTTGTGTATCACAACTCCAAGTTCTTTTCAGCCTTGAGAGTCCTATTCCCCGGCTTTGGAGATTATGAGTTGGAAAAAGCAATATTAAATCTCTCTATGGTAATGGAACAAGAGTTCAACACCACCATGCAAACCTTAAACATACTCCAGTCAGAGATTAACAGCCTAGCATCTGTGGTGCTCCAAAATCGACGTTCTCTAGACGTACTCACTGCCCAGCAAAGAAGAACATGCGCAATCATTGGAGAAAAATGTTACTTTTATGTGAATCAAACAGGTCAAGTAATATCTAACTTAAATCTATTAAAAGAGAAGATTGACATTTTTCATCAGATAAACGAAGCTCACACATTTTATTGGACTGACTTATTTCCAGGATTGGGGGACTGGTTTAATGGAGTGTGGAAAAATATGCTCCGATTTGTTCTTTTCTGCTTGTTCATCCTCATTCTAATCTATGTTCTTTTCTCTCTTTGCAGACTTCTTATCACTCGGGTACTAACACGATTTCTCTCTCCACAGTCACCAGCTCAGCTTTAATATGTGAAACTTCTAGGGAAGTTTCAGAGGAGGGAACTGATGGTGCTCAGGGCAAGCTGCCCCAGGAAGCACCACTCTGGTATGCGGATTATTTCGAGCTGAAGACAATAAGGACTCAGAGAGCTCAGGAAAAATATTTGAGTTTCCCTCCCAAACTGCCTAAAAAATTTAAAACCAAAAAATCTGTTTTAGGAAGGGGTTATTATCATGACTGCTATAAAAGATAATTTAGGATAGAGGTTACAATAGAAAAGGCACCAACAAGCCCATCTTATCGGGAGTTCTGTCTCTCTGGCCACATTCTTTGGATGGCCCTGCGAGGAGTTGTCAGACAATCATTTACAAGGGAAGTCTCCATTTGTAAAGGTATCTCCCTCTCTGCATTGAGAAAAAGGGGGGGTGAGCTCATTTCTAGTAACTTATCAATGTAGAAGATGAGGCCTTGGGGCTGTATAATAAACCTTACTCTTGTTTACTGTGCTTTAGTGGTAATCTCCTCTAACTGACTCCCCCCACCCCCAAATCCTCCTTTGTCATTGGCTGAAAATGATATTTAAGACGAGAATTTCTGCTATTGTGTTGAGAAACGCAGTGTCCCTGCTTTTTCCCATGTATACATGTTATTAAACTTGGTATTATTTTCTCCTGCTAACCTGTCTTGTTGATTATTTGGCCAGCCAGAAGAACCTTAAGGGAAAGGGCAGAGGGAGATTCTCCCTCTTCCCCCGACATCATGATGTCTCTGAGTCCCCCTAATGGTTAAGACTCTCCTTTTATAAAAGAAAGGGGGAATAAATATTATATGACCAATAGCTGTCTCTGCCACACTGAGTATCTATCAAAAAGTTTGGGGGACTGGCCCCGTGGCTTAGCGGTTAAGTGCGTGCTCTCCGCTACTGGTGGCCTGGGTTCGGATCCCGGGCGCGCACCAACACACCACTTCTCCGGCCATGCTGAGGCCGTGTCCCACATACAACAACTAGAAGGATGTGCAGCTATGACGTACTACTATCTACTGGGGATTTGGGGGAAAAAAAGGAGGAGGATTGGCAATAGATGTTAGCTCAGAGCCAGTCTTCCTCAGCAAAAGGAGGAGGATTAGCATGGATGTTAGCTCAGGGCTGATCTTCCTCACAAAAAAAAAAAAAAGTTTGGGGTATGATTTATAGTAAAAGATCATAAAGGCGATATATATTATGTAGATGATTATGCATGTTGTATGTGTGTGTATGTATTATACCCCATCTACGGACTAGGCAGTCAGGTAGCAGAAAGCTGTAGTCAGTCACATATGTTTCTGTTATCTATTATTTTAAACAGGAAAGTAATAATTATATACGTATTTTGGAAAGCTAATGCTAGTGACAGCTGTGAGCATAGTTAAGAATAGAAAGAGACAGAAGGAGTCCTTTAGAATAGACTCTGGTTCTATCAGTGTGGCAAAGAAATAGCTGATTTGTTTAATGTGTCAAATTTAAAAAAAAGTTTAGCATGAACTAATTTATATAATATTTTATGATTACAAAAGTGATATCACAAACTATAAATCAACACTGGAGGCAAATGAAGGCACATCTTAGAAGCTTTTAATAGATACTAAATTTATACTACATAAAGTTCTACTAATTTACAATCTAAGCTATAAAGATTTTTCATCCCTTCATTGCCCCATACACTCAACAACACTGGGTATTGTCATTTCTTTTGATGCTTTCTAATCTCATAGAGAAAATGGTTTTTTATTGTTATTATAATACCCACTCTTTTATTAATAGGACAAATTCATTTCCAGTGTTCAGTGGCTGTATATATTTCATTATTTGTAGATATGTGTTATATGTGTTTAGTACCCATACCTATCTTCTCATCATTGATCAACGGCCCTTGACCCGTTTAAATTCTAGAATTTATTGCTATTTTGTTATTTGCCTTTATTTTGTTTCTTGGTGACTTTGCTGTATATGCTTTTTTCCCTCTTCTAAATATTATATTCTCTTATCTTGCTTTATGGCAAAAGTCTATGATTTTCAAAAATATTTTAAGCTCCCTCCAATCTTTGTAAACTTAAATTTTGGTGTTAAACTCTGTGAATTTGGGGCCCGTCCAGTGGCACAAGCGATTAAGTGTGAGCGCTCTGCTACGGCGGCCCGGGGTTTGCCGGTTTGGATCCCGGGTGCACACCAATGCACTGCTTTTCAAGCCGTGCTGTGACAGGCGTCCCACATATAAAGTAGAGGAAGATGGGCACAGATGTTAGCTCAGGGCAGAAAGAGGAAGACTGGCAACAGATGTTAGCTCAAGGCTAGTCTTCCTCACCAAAAAAAAAAAGTCAATAGATGTTAGATCACGATAATTCAAAGTTAATTTGGTTTTCAATATTCTGACACAATAGTTGGCCAATTAAGCCTGCTACTGAATTATGTAAAGAAATATTTGTTAATGATTCATATGTTATCTAATCTGAAGGATATGCCACATCCCATTTTTAGATATGTAGTAACATATATGTACTGCAACATATATGCAACTGATCTGCAATAATCAATTTGAATTTTGATCAATTAGTGGTATCAAAAAATTAAAATATAATATTTTTATACTTGAAAGAAAGATAATTGTAAGAATTATTTGTGTTGTCTCTGAACTGAATTAAATAGGAAACACGACTCTTGGTCTTCAAAACTGGAAATCCTGAATCACCTACATCTGAAGGCTTCCCTCAAATGTTAAGTTTCTCAGATATAAACTAGTAGCTTTGTACTCAGACATTGGTTTTGTATCGTTACAAAAAATATTGTATTACTGAAATAAATTTCTTAACCCAATAAGAGAGCTTGGAAAGGTTAGAAAATACTGGTATTAACATTGGAAAATCACTACTGATATAGAAATGATAATCGGTTAGATTTATCTCTTAGATATATAGTTAGATTATTTGTAAGTCAAAGTAGTATTGCTAATTTCATGGTTTTTGGTTGTTTCACAATTGGTAATTTACATTATCTAACACATTTTTTGGAAAAAGGATTCAATCTTTTGCCTATGAGTATGAGGCATGCAAAAAACTTCAGTAATTTCCAAATGTATTAAATATTCCCCACAGGAACAAAATTTTATTTAGTTTATTTTTTAAAAGACTTCTCCTCAAACCAGTATCTTTCTTTTTTTTCCCGTTTGCTTAAATCATAGAAACCAAGGAATACTTATTATTTTGTCTAGGAAAGATGAGGCAGGAAAATATCATGCTTACAGCTTGCTACACTACACAGAGGAGCAAAAAGCAATGGTCTTGACATGTGTTTTACATTCTGACCTTATATTCAAAGTAACGATGTTTGGACAGGACACAAGACCTCCTGGAGAAGAGATTGCTTCTTTCTGTAGGAATAACGGATTTGAATACATAGAAGTAAAACAAATTCCGAAACATTCTTAACTAGTTGTTAACAATGAATTTGCATCTTTGATTCATTTGTATCTTTTTTGAATCATTTAACTTTAATGTATTTATTTAATGCAAATTAAATCCACCTTTCTATTTTGCCTAGTGGTCTAACAATATTCTTCCCAAGATCCATTATAAGGGAAAACAATGACTCAGGGTTGCCATCACGGTATCCTTGAGGCATTCCATTTCAATACATGCAGGGGGAGGAATAATTAAAGATGGTGAAATAGCAAGGAGTAACAGCTTAGCACAAAGTCAAGCTAGCCTAAGCATTCTAAATGAGACAATTCTAATAATGAGTTGACTGCAAAATATACAATTCTATGAAATAATACCAGCTGATTTGACCTCTATTAATATGTAAGATGACAAATTAAAAAAATTTTATGTGTGATTCTGTTAAACCCCACTGCTGATTCAAGTATTACCACAATGTAAATTCTTATAGCATTCTTATAGCCTAAAATCCAGATACAAACTCCCAGTAGCAACATGAAACAGAGGATGTTTACTACTGTAGCTGTTAGGAACTCTATTACTATAGTCTTTGAGTAACTTTACTCCACTGAAACATAGGTTTTTAAATTATAAAACCTTTCTATATGACCAAATAGAATAGGATGGACAAACTGGTGACTACATTCCAACCATAGCTAATATTCTACAATACTTTTTATTATATACTCCATAATCCAGTATATTCACCAGTTTAGTGGACAAAAATAAATATGTATTTATCTTATTTTGAATAAGCAAGATTCAGGTAGTATAATTATAGAGAAAAAATTGTGTATTTCATCACCCCCTTACAATATATTTAGTGAGGATATTCTTCTTTGATCCTGGATGAAAACTCAGATAGTCTCCTGCGTTTTCTGGACAGTCGTAGGTAACAACAACAACAAAAAAATCCTATAATTACTATAAGTCACAAAATGTAATGTCCTCTGAACTTTATCATATTTCTGAAAAAAAAAAGTTTGATCTAAAATTTCTGATTTACTGCTTTTTCTCATCTGTTTCACATGAACATACAAAACCATAAAGCTCCTGAAAAAAGTGCAGCATTGCCAGCATGGACCTCTGCTGTCATTTATATAATTTTCCAAAGTAAGCTATAAATGTGTTGTAGAATTTTTCATACAAAGATGAGCCATTGAATAAAGATGCACTGGGTGCCAATGTAGAAGACACTGGCTGAGGTTTTAAGGATAAAAGATGAAATAGAAGCAAATTCTTTCCTGAGAAAGACAGCAGTATAAATGAGGAGATAAGACATGTAGGCTAATAAATAAACAGAATATTCTTCATCGTCTCTCAGTAATTAACATAATACATATTCAGAAAGTCAGTCAAGGTATATCTGAAAAGCATTATCAACCAACTTCATCCAATTGATATTTGTAGAACCCTCTACCAACAAAAGCGGGATACACATTCTTCTCAAGTGCACATGGAACATTCACCAAGATAGACTCTGTTCTGACCATAAAATAAACCTTAGCAAGTATTAAAAAAAAACAAAACAGAAATCATACAAAGTATGTTTTCTAACTCTAATAGCACTAGAAACCAAAAGGAAGGATCTGGAAAATCCCCAAATATTTGGAAACTAAATTATATACATCAAAAAATCTCATGAGTCAGGGGCCGGCCCGGTGGCGCAAGAGCTTAAGTGCGCGCGCTCCGCTGCTGCGGCCCGGGGTTCGCTGGTTCGGATCCCGGGCGCGCACCGACGCACTGCTTGGCAAGCCATGCTGTGGCGGCGTCCCATATAAAGTGGAGGAAGATGGGCACAGATGTTAGCCCAGGGCCGTCTTCCTCAGCAAAAAAAGAGGAGGATTGGCGGATGTTAGCACAGGGCTGATCTCCTCACAAAAAAAAAAAAAAAAAAAAAAAAATCTCATGAGTCAGAGAGTCAGAAAACTAAATTACATACATTGAAAAATCTTATGCGTCAGAGATTTAAAAAGATTTTTATCTGAATAAAAGTGAAAATACATCAAATCAAAATATGTGGGATGCATGCAGCTGGGGCAATTTTTAGACAAAATTTATAACATTAAAATATTTGTATTAAAGTAAAAAGTCTATAATACAAGTCTATAATACACGTCTATAATACAAGATTTCACCTTAAGAATTGTGGGAAAGAAGAAAAAACTAAAACAAAGCAAGCAAAAGTAAGGAAATAATAAATGTGGTACTGGTGGTGAAAGAAAAGACAAAGAGAACAATGACACAGAACACAATACAGAGCCCAGAAATAGATCGAAACAAATTAGCTCATTTAATTTTTGACAAAGGAGCAAAGGCACTTCAAAACTACAAATACTAGTTATTTCAACAGATGGTGCTAGAAAAACTGGACATCCATATGCAAAATAGATAAATAGATAAATATATCTAGACACAGACCTTACACCTTTCACAAAAATTAACTCAAAATGTATCATAGACCTAAATGTAAAACACAAAACTATAAAATTTCTAGAAGATATCATAGGAGAAAATCTAGATGTTCTTAGGTTTGGTGATGAATTTTTAGATACAACCTCACAAGCATGATGCATAAAAGAAAAAAAGTGATGTTGGTCTTTATTAAAATTAAAAACTTCTGCTCTATGAAAGAGAGAATGAAATGACAAGCCACAGACTGGGTGAAAATGACTGGGGCAAACACATATATGATAAAGGACTTGTGTCCAAAATATGCAAAGAAATTTCAAAACCCAACAATAAGAAAACAACCTAGTTTAAAAATAGGCAAAAGATCTTAACAGATACCTCACTCAAGAAGATAGGAAGACAGAAATAAGCATATGAAAAGATACTCAACATCATATGTTATTCGGGAATTACAAATTAAAACAATGAGATACTACTACACCTATTAGAATGGCCAAATTCCAAAAAGGCTGAAAATAACAAATGCTGTTGAGGATATGGAGCAACAGGACCTCTCATTCATTTCTGGTGGGAATTCAAAATGATAGAACCACTTCGAAAGACTGCCTGGTGTTTTCTTACAAAGAGAATACATCGATCACACTCCTCGATATTTACCCAGATGAGTGGAAAACTTACGTCCACACAAAAACCTGCACATGAATGTTTGTAGCAGCTTTATTTATATTTTTCAAAAACTGGCAGCAATCAAAATGTCCTTCATTAGGTGAATGGATAAACAAGTTGAAGTAGATCCATACAATAGAATATTATTCAGCAATAAAATGAAATGAGCTATCAAGCCACAAAAGATACAGAGGAACCTTATATGGCTATTGCTCAGTGAAAGAAGCCCTTCTGAAAGGGTTACATACTGTATGATCTCAACATATGACTTTCTTGAAAAGGCAAAAACCATAGAGGTAATAAAAATATCAGTGGTTGCCCGGAGCTGTGGAGGGAATGGAAGAAGAGATAAATAGGAGAAGCACGTGGGATATTTAGGGTGGTGGAACTATTCTATATAGTACTATAATGATGGATACCTGACATTATGCATTTGTCAAAACCCATAGAGTTTTGCAACACAAAGGGCGAACTAATGTAAACTATGTATTTTAGTTAATAATAATGTATCAATATTGGTTCATCAATTGTAACAAGTTTTCCATATGTAGGATGTTAATAATAGCAGAAACAGTGTGTACATGGAATGTATATGGGGACTCTCTGTATAATCTACTCAATTTTCTGTAAGCCTAATACTGTTTATTAATTTAAAAAAATAGATCAGAAAAAATATTAATGACATTGAAAACATAAAATATTAGAGGGTACCAATAAAACCAAAAGTTGGTTCTTTGAAAATAATCAATAGTATAGTATTGATGAGCCCGTCAGCAAGTCTGAACAACTCTTAAATAAATTGAATTTGAAGTTAAAGCCTTCTAACAAAGAAAACACCAGGTGAAACCTCTGAGCTTAAATGTCTAACAAACATTTAAGAATAAAATAATACTAATTCTACAAATCTCTTCCAGAAAATAGGAGAAATGGAGATATTTCCCAACTCATTTAATGAGACTAGAATTATCCTGATACCAAAACCAGGCAAAGACATTACTAGAAAAGAAAACTGCAGACTAAAATCTTCTATGCATATGGATGCAAAAATCCTCAACAAAATATTAGCAAATAGTATCCATTTTTATATTCATCATGTCCACGTTCTAAATCAACCAATATATTTCACCATAACAAATCAAAGAAGATAAATTTTATAATCATCTCAATATATGCAGAAAAAGCAATTGCCAAGTTTCCACATCTATTCAAGATAAAAAACAATTCCCAGAAAACTGGAAACAGAAAGGTATTTCCTTTATTGATAAAAGACATCTGAAACTCTATAGCTAACATCACGATTAATTGTGAACTATTCCGTGTTTACCCCTGAAGTATGGAACAAGAGAAGGATGACTCCTCTGACCACAGCTATTCCACATAGTCCTGGAAGTCCTAGACAGTGAAATACGGCAAGCAAAATAATATACATGTGAAAAAATTAAAACTTCTATTCACAGATGACTTAAATGCCTATGTAGAAATTCCAAGAATCAGCCAACTCCCAGAACCAGTGAGTGAGTTTTGCAACAACTTGGGATACCAATTCAAAATAAATTTGTAAATGTACATGTGTATAAGACTATGTATATACATATATTTATATACATTGTTCTGCCCTATTAACTTACATTTATAATTTGTGATATAACTTTTTACAATTGACTTTATAATTTGTTACTGAATTCCTAGACTATTGTAAAAAGAAAAAAATATATACAAATTATGAGATAGTTTATTATATATTCCAAAACAATAAAATATATGTTTTTGTTTCATGCACTTTTGAACTGCAAATGATTTTGCAATTTTGTTGAATTCTTGTCATGTTAACTTCATTTCTTTGTTTCACTTTATATCTATTTAATTTATTTGCAATTTCAGATATTGATAGCGTTTCATGTGTGATTTATTTTAATGGTGGTCATCATCCAAAATAATTCTGAGTTTTTAATTTTTATGAAAAAGTAATCTTGGATCTGAGGTAAAAGGACTCTCTCTCATTCTCCAGGGCACTGCATGTCACGAGCAATGTGAACAGTTCTGTTGCTATGTTGTATCAGCCCTACAGACTTAAGGGAGTATAATCTACAATGTTCTCAGATTCCTGTAAGCCTGTATATAGTATAAAAAGCAAAATCAAGGACTAGAAGCAGTGACTCATTAGCGACTATAGCCATTCTGCATATGAACTCCTCCCAGACTCCGATCACTTTTATTCCTCCTCTTAGCCTTTCCTACTCTCCCTCACTCAACACTCCCTTCTGATCTTCATTCAGATGCAAGGATTCTCCCTTCACGATTAGGTCCTTTGCTTTTAGTGATGATCAACTGCGAGCCAATAGAGAAAGTGCTTAAGACAAACTTCTTAGAGTCACATTTGCATTCCAATTTTGCCTCTGTTACTGTTTGTGTAAACTGGAGCGAATTTCTTAACCTGTCTGAACCTACTTCCTCACCTTTGTTGCTGAACTCATAGGCAACAAAGTTTTATCAGATGTCGTATATAGGGGTCTTAACAATTTGCCTAGCACAAAAAAAGACTCAATAACATTATCATATTTATATATTAATTTTCTTGATTGTTTCTTGTCTTAAAGAGGATTACTCTTGAGGAACGTCTGTGCTTTAAAATATTTATAGCTATTTAATAATTATGAGCAAGAAATGTTACTAAATATTTCTATTTTCTAAAGAGAAAGCTCTTTTCTATCATTTTTAATACTTAAAGTATTAAGGAGTGTAGAAGGTAGTTACACAACATATATATGTTTATATTTTTAACAGCTTTAGGCTATCTATTATGAAGAAAATATTTGCCAAATCAAATGCATTATATCAAACCTGCCATCATCTACTTTACACAGATTAAAGGGTAATCAAAGTAATGCAGAAGAAAACTATGTGGGAACAAACAAACAGCGAACTGCTTAGTATCACAGTTTTAATAGGATCAGGAATGAGAATTTTCCTTTTAATTTTAAGTTTTGGCTGAGACCACATATCTGAGGGAAAAGTGCAATTAGTAAACATACTTTAAAAGAAGAGATATCTATCGTCTTGCTAAAGAGGGGGAAAAAATTAAAGCAACCCTTTTCCATCTCTCAACTCTTGACGTTCTAATAGTACTTTAAACATAATTTAAAGGAAAGGGAAAGACTGTTTAGATAAGATGCAGAAGAGGAAGAGCACTGTGGGGAAATTACACTTCCTACAATAAGAGCAGGGTGTTTTGGACCCACTCTTCAATGGAGAACAATCTTATAAGCATAGGAATCTATTAAAAATATTTCTAAAGGTATCAGAATAGTACCAAGAAAGTGAGAATCTTAGAATTGGAATCAAAGAACAAACCAGAATTCCAGAGGGACAAGCCTGGTATTTGGTATTATATTTCATTTTGAAATAATTTGTCCATTCCAAAACTGTAAGGCAGATACAGAGAAACTGAGCAAACTCAGCATACTCACAGGACTAGGGGAGGGAGGGAACAAAACAAAATAGAACAAAAAAACCCTCAAGGCCTTAATAAGAAGGAAATCGTTCAGTAAAAACTCCAGGCTTTCACATGGGAGCTGAAGTATAGACAAGCAGACATAGACGAGCCCTTACAAGGCTGAAGTCGGCTTCAAATAACCTCAGTTACGGAGTAGGAAAAGATGATCTGGGATTACTAGTGTTTTCTAACACAAGCAAAACTAAATCTTCATTGGAGAAATATAACATACAGAGCCTCAAGTTATTGTTACAATTTTTTGAAATGAAAAAATTTGACCAAAAAGAATACAGAAAATAGACAGCAGAAACAGGCATAGGATATCCAGAAAATAGATTTATCAGACATCAAATTCAAAACAACAATGTTTAATATGCCCCAGGAATTAAAGATAAAGTGGAGACATTCAGCAGATCATTTAAAACTATTAAAAAGAATCAAATGAAAATTCTGGAACTGAAAAAAAGAATAACTGGAATTAAGAACTCAAGGAATGGGTTTAGCAGCAGAAACAGTTGAAACAAAAATAAATGAATTGGAAGCAAGGTCATAAAAAACCATTAATCAGGGATATAATCGAAAGGTGTTACATGCATATAAACTCAATCTCAAAAAGAGAAGAGAGAGAAAATGAAGCAGAAACAATTTTCAAGAGATAATTTCTCAGGATTTTGCAAAATTGAAAAATAAAACCAAGCCACCAGTTAAAGATGCACCATAAACCGTGAGCTAGATAAACAGTGGGTAATTAAAAAAACAAGAATTAGTGATATTATAATAAAACTATGATAAGCAAACAGTATAATAAAATCTCAAAAGCAGCCAGAGATTAAAAAGAAACATTACTTTCAAGGAACAACAAAACCCAAGAACTAACTTTTCAGCAGAAACAATGGAAATCAGAAGACAAAGTAATGATATTCCTAATGGGTTAAAAAATAGCTATCATCCTAGAATAGTAACAATTAGTAAAATGACATATAAGTATCAGGGTAATATATGGGGATAATGATATAATACAAACCAATTAATTTAAAAGAAGACAAATGTGGTAGCTAATCTCCAAAAATGACTCCTACCAATTCCTCCCTTCACTGCTCCTCACATCAAGAGGCAGAAGTTATTCCTTTTGCCCTAGAATCAGGGGTCCCTCTGTAATTGCTTTGACTAATAGAATGTAGTAGGAGCAACAGTCTGGAAATTCAGAATCCAGACCTTAAAAGGACTTGCATTTCTCACTTCCTTCTCATATCACTCACACCTGTGATGTTCCCTCTTGGAACCAAGCCACATAGAGAGACTAAGTGAAGGAAAATTATGGTTCTCTAGTTGAAAGCCCCAGCTGAACTCCAAGATGATATCAAACCTCAACTGCCAGCCATGTGAGTGAACCATCATGGATATTCCAGGCCAGCCAAACCCCCAAATGATTGTAGCCCCAATGCTCTGGATGATGCTACAAAAAATTGGAAAATCACCCACTAAGCCCAGTCCATCCACCACAAAAATCACAAGAAGTAATCAAATAGTTGTTGTTTTAAATCATTACCTTTTGTGGGAGATATGTGACACAGCAATAGGTAATCAAAATAAGAGAGAAGAGAAAGAATTAGTGAAGAGAGGTGGTAAATGGAAAATAGCATCATTCTAGATTTGAATGCAAATGTTTCAGTAATTACATAAAATGCAAATGAACTCAATATTCCAATTAAAAGACAAATATTGTCAGATTGGATTAAAATAAAACAATATATGTTTCTTATGAGATACACATTTTAAATATAAGAATACAGAAAGATTGAAAGTAAAATATAATGGGAAAGAAAAAAGATATAATATTCAAAAACTAACCAAAACTAAGCTAGTATAACTATACTGTTTTGTCCAAGAAGATTTTAAAGCAAGAAGCATTAGAAAACTTACATTGAATAATGATAAAAGGTAAGTCTAGTCCATTAGGAAGATAAAATAATTCTAAATTTGCATACACCTAGTAACATGGCCTCAAACCCACAATTATAACGGGAGATTTACTCAACAAAAGATAGAACAAGTAGACAAAAACAATAAAAAATGGAGAAATCTTTACAATAAGAATTCACACTCTTTTCAAGGACACAGAAAACATTTGCCAAAATGGATCATATATTGAGCCATAAAAATATCTGAAAACATTTGAAATGATTGCAACCATTCAGAACATATTCTCTGACCACAGCTAAGTTAAAAATCAAATTAAAAATCGCTAAAAAATCTACATATGTTTGAAACTTAACACACTTCTGAATAATTGATGTATCAACGAAAAAATCACAATGTTAATTAGAAAACATTATAAATTGTATGATAATGAAAATACTGTATACCAAAATGGCATAGGGCCGTTAAAGTCATTATTAAAGAAAAATTTATAGACAAACATATTTATTAGAATAGAAAGGCAAAAAGTTGCTAATTTTGACATTGATTCTAAAAAGAACAGAAAATTAAATCCAAAGAAAGTAGAAGGAAGGAAATAATAAAAAGCATAGATTAATGAACTTGACAGTGCTGTTGAGGTTTTTTTTTATCCTTTCCCTGTGGGAAAGATGAAAGAGATGCCCCCCTCTCATCCGGTAAAGGTAACTTCAAGAGAATCACATTTGGAGAGCACGTATGCTTGCCAGAAGGGAAGACCTACATCATATTCCCTAGTTGGCTGTGTATTAAATGAGGCAATTGCTGACTCATGTGTGATACTCACGTAGAGTTCAATAAAGGAGTTCTTGGGAGAGTTTGACTTAAGATTCTCAGTATGTGGTTCATGGATGCTGGTGCCAGATACTTATCTGGAGGAGGTAAAGGAGGCTGGTTGAAGCAAGTCTACATGACAGTTTATGAGGAAATCAGTGCAGTCATTGCTGTTTGCACTTCCACTACAAAAGAAAAGGGGCGTTTCCCATAGACAAAATCAACACCATGAGAAATAACAAACCATCTTGAAAGACTTTATCCTAGAAAACTATATGAGGGAGTTAGGGGATCCAAGTATAAAAAGGTTGTATTGGATGTACTTTTGGTAGGCGGATTCTGAGAAGAGTCTTTAAGGAGAGAAAGAGATACATTTAGATAGATGACAGATAGATAGATAGATAGATAGATAGGTGATAGAGATAGATAGATATTGCTTTGAATAACTATGTCCAAAAACTTAAAATAGTATGAATGGTAAACATTGGACATTCTTTTTTCCTTCTAGGTGAAAGTCCCTAACTTTCATCAATACCTGCTGTTACTTTTCAAAATTAGCCACTATTCGTAGTTCCTTATATATCCTATTAGTGCTTCTTTTTGGAGAGATAAACAGTCCTTTTCCACACCAAAGGGAGTGTTCTGGGTATGCTGTTTGTTCTTTGATATCCATATGTATGTTCATATACATATTATGGAAATATTTTTACAAAAGTGTATAGAAGGCTTCCTCAATTTTAAGGTGCATATATTAAATTGAATGGATGTATTACAGTCAATTTAACCAAATCCTTAATAATTACATTTGACCTGGTTTTAAATATGAACAATTAGGAAGAAAAGGTTGCCCAGATAGCTGGTAAAACATTACTACTGGGTGTGTCTGTGAAGACATTACAGGAAAAGATTAGCATTTGAATGAGTAGATTGAGTCAAGAAGATAGCCCTCCCAATGCAGGTGGCACCATCCAATCCATCCAGGGGTCTGAATAGAACAAAAAGGTAGAGGAAGGGCAAATTTGCTCTTTGCTTGAGCTGAGATATCCATCTATTCCTGGCCTTGGACATCAGCACTCTGGGTTCTTGGGCTTTCAGACTCAGGCTGGAACTCACGCCATCAGCCCCTGGATTCTCAAGCCTTCGGACTCAGACTGAATTACACCACTGGCTTTCCTGATTTTTCAATTTGCAAATGGCAGATTGTGGGACTTCTCAGCTTCCATAACCATGTGAGCCAATTCCTATAATCAATAAATCTCTTACATCTATCTCTCTCTCCCTCTATATATATACTATTGGTTCTGTTTCTCTGGAGAATGCTAATACAAAGTGTAACATTTTTTTGTGTGTGTGAGGAAGATCAGCCCTGAGCTAACATCTGCCAATTCTCCTCTTTTTTTTTTTTTTTCGCTGAGGAAGACCGGCTCTGGGCTAACATCCGTGCCTATCTTCCTCTACTTTATATGGGACGCCGCCACAGCATGGCTTGACAAGTGGTGCGTTGGTGCGCGCCCAGGATCCGAACCGGCGAACCCCGGGCCACCGCAGTGGAGCGTGCACACTTAACCACTTGCACCACCGGGCTGGCCCCTACAAAGTGTAACATTTTAGTGTAAAGATTTTTAGATAAAATTACAAAGATAATAAGTCTGAATTTATTAAATACAATTAACTTTTTCCATTGATGTTCAAATTTTAATTTTGATAATATGAATTTATGATTTAACACTTTATGATCTCAAAGCACTGATTCCTTATAACCCCTAATAGCAGGCTTTAGCATAATACTGAAATTGTTTCCCTCTCTTAAAACAGTCATCCATCTGAGACTACCAAACGAAGGGTGAAAACATCAGCGTGGACGATAAATCTGGTATTGTGAAATCTTACCTTGAAAAACACTCCAACTTGGTGAAGAAATAAAAACGTGTGTGTCTAGTTCAGTTAAATTAGAATGCCATCTATTTGGAAATAGAACCCAATTAGAGCTTGATGAAAAATTATAGGATCACACTAGCACCAATTATTCCAGGTGATGACAGTGTTTGGAATTTTTTCAATGTAAGTTCAGAGCCATCCAGGGAATCTTTGCCAAGAGTAAATATTCTTTTTAATAAAAGTCTTACAGTTCCTGTATTTTTATTAGGGTTCCTGAATCATTTGCTTTTTGCTTCTAATTTTGGCTACAGAACTTATCATTAAGAGATTCAAAACATCCTCATGCTGTGGATTATTTGTCTTCAATCTCCTCCAATTCTTATGTTTTAAATATGTGGCCCCTTGTTTTTCAATCAGAATTGATGTGGCATGTAAAGAAACAAAAACATATCACTTCTTCGTGTTTTTCTTTGATGTGTAGTTAAAGCACATCAATGTTAATTTAGAATTAAAAAATCAGACTGCCACTCTGTCAATCTGCAGTTTAATATTGGAAAATAAGTTCCAATTCTTCCCCCACCTTTGAATCAAATAAAAGGTCTCTGTTATTGCCTTTCACTAGATATAAACACGTCTTTGACACCTTTCACTGTACCATGATTGTCTATAGTTTGTTATTCAGGCCAGTTATTGTGCTATCATTGCCATGGGTTTCAATTAAGCCAGGTGCTTAAGAACATACAAATTTAATGTGTTATTTCAGTGAATGCAACACTAGACTGTAAAGATGACAAAGAACTCCTGAGCTCAAATTACCCAAGCTTTAGGTAACATGTTCTGTGTTAACAGAGCAGCTGTTGTAGCAATATTTTATTCGGAATAGTATAATAAGAGGTAGCTGGCATCATCAACTAGTGAATTATGGTGAATTTGCAGAGAGTTTTGAAACCTCAAGCTAGAGAGCAACCACAATTCCATTAAAATAAGGAATTGAATCAAAGATGTTCCCATTACCACTTCATTGATACAACAAAATGAAACATTTTGGCGTTTCTTCCCATTGATTCCTTAATGAATGGCATTGTTGATATAGACATAATTCCAAAAAATAGAAACATATATATCACATGTTTTAGCCAAATAGATAGTGTGTGTGGTTTGCAAGTTTTGTTTCAACCTCAAAACAAAATAATTAATAATACACCACATATATACCATATATAATGTGTCTAGAGAGAATATATCTATAAATATATATTTGCATTCACAAGTAATGATCTAGATTAGGAGTACTATTTTAAAATAGCTTATGTCTTAGTGCCTAGTAGTTAGCAGGACAATTATGAGTCTTGTAGGATAATTCAGAACTTATGATTAAAAATAGCAGCCCAAACGCATGAATACATCCTCATTTCCTGAAACCCCACTGAAATTACACTAACTGGACAAAAATAAAAAGGTAGAAAACTTCCTGACAAAGAGAACGGGACAAGAGATGACACAACCACATTTGAAAGCAGGAAGATGGGTAAATATTGACTGAAATAGCAAGTCTGAGCCAGATAAATTCCAAAGAACCAAAACCACCAGAAATAGCTTGTTTAAGACCAAATTCTTGAAAGACTCAAAAATTGGTAGCCATAGGAAATTTGGAAAGTTTAGGTGAATGAGTATGGAAAGCAGGGGGATTCAGACTCCTTTCTTCAATCATCTTATTTAAGTGGGTGCCCTGCCTTCTTCTGAAAGAGCAGAGAGGATTAATTCTGCAGAAAGTGAGTCAGAGTGACTCTGACTGGATGTCACCAGGTGTATCTGAAGGTATTGGGGTTGTACTACAAAATGTATTTCCCTTGTATGCTCCCTTGGGAAACTATTGGAGGATGTCTTTCCTCAAAACAAAAGAGTAAACAAAGAAATAGAAGATCTGAGATACAAGAAATAGAAAAGCCACCACAGAAGAGAGGAAAAGGACATTTGAGGTTGATGTGAAAGGAAGATGCTAGAATGACATTTGTTCATTAGATCTATCTAGAGAGAAGCCAGTTGCCTTTGGAGCTTGAAGAGAGGGGCTCTAGGAGACTGTCTTGAAGGTGCAGGTGTTTTGATACTCTGAGAGGAGGGTTATGTGTCTAGAGAGAATTTTGTGATGATTAATCATAGGCACATCGCTAACTAAGCATAACAGAAAAACACATTAATCATTAATTTCAAGGAAACAAAAAGTTGTATAAGAAGGGAAATGTATAGTATTATTTAGTATAATGCAAAGCTTAACTATAACTTCTATTTTCAGTCACGATAGTATAAATATTTGTATTTGTTTTCTGTTGCCACATAACAAATTATCACCAAATTTAGCTGCTTAAAAAAACACACATTTATCTTATGGTTTAGTAGGTCAGGAGTCCAGGTAGGTTGTAGCTGGGTTTTCTGCTCAAGGTCTCACAAGATGCCAAGCAATGTGTTGGCTGGGCTGTGTTTCTTTCTAGAACTCAGGGTCCTTTTCCAAATTTAAATGTGGCTGGCAGGATTCAGTTCCTTGTGGTTGTGTGACTGATAGCCCTGACTTCATAATGGCTGTTGGCTGGAGGACACCTTCAGCTTCTAGAGGCCATCTGCAGTTCCCTAACATGTGGCTCTCCCTATAGGCAGTTCACCACATGGCTGTTTGCTTCTTCAAGGCAAGCAAGAGAATTTCTCTCTGTAGTGTGCTAATATAGAGTCTAAAATAATCTAATCAAGCAAGTGGCAGCCTACCACTTCTCACACATTGCATTGGCTAGAAGTAAGTCATAGGTCGCACCCACACTCAAGGGGAGGGGATTATACAGGGTATACCACCTGGGGCTAAAGATCATGACAGCCAACTTAGATTTCTGCTTACCATGATATTTAATATGGATTAAAATAAAAGTTATGAAATGACTGTGTTGGAGGAATAGAGGAAAGCAAAGTATATGGGGATATATAAGATCTCATGGATTCTTCATATTCTAACAGTTGGTGATACCTAAAACAACAATATTTAATAATATTTGTTTGAGAAAATTACTTGGGAATGTGAAGAAAAATATCAGAAGAAATGTATTTAATCCTTGTTCTGCATATATCCTTGAAAAAATGAAAATTAAACCAGAAAAATATATAAGTAGCATTTGAACTAAATACAGCTATGGATTTGAGACAAGAAAATAGAAAATAGATGTTAGAAATACTGAGGGAAAAGTGGGGGAGAAAGAAAAAAGTTAACTTATGCTTGGATAGGGGTTATAGAAACAAAGATGATTAAGCATTCTAGGACAGATGGCTATAAGAATCATGTGGGCATCAGCAGAAAATTTAATACAATCAGGCATTGCTTAACGACTGGGATATGTTCTGAGAAATGCATTGTTAGGTTATTTTGTTATTGTGCAAACATAGACTGTATTTACACAAACCTAGATGGTATAGCCTACTACAGACCTAAGCTATATGGTACTAATCTATGGGACTACCATCATATATGTGGTCCGTCTTTGATCAAAACGTTGTTATGTGGCACATGATTATATATGTTTCTAATGGTTTATCTCTGAGAATGTTTTCTCCAACACATGTAAGTTTCCCAAGAAATAAACAAAGATCAATAAGACAACTTTTCATAAGACCATACATAATAAGGTAGTTTAAGAGAAGTTTGTTGAATTAATTTTTAAATAGTGATTTTTTTAGTCAATTATTCAATAAAGGACAAATTCAAGATTTTAATTTGGAAACCAAATGATATGGAAACAATATAGGAAAATAGAAAAAATGATTTAAAGAGATTAATATTTACCTAAGAAGTTGACTTTAGTCACAGATACATCAATTGAAACATTCTTGTTAGGAAGTTAAATTGAGCCACATCATCAGCAAAAATACAAATAGGTGAATTCTCAAAAATATTAATTCCCTATGTGTGTTTATGTGTCTGCGTGGGTGTTTCAAGAAAAGGGCAAGAAAAATTAACAAGTCATACAAACAAATATAGATATTCCTGAGCTTGGAAACTTTCATTTTATATGTTTGTAGATATGAACAAGCCATGCAAAAGAGAATTTGCCCCTTACAAACAGATGGTGACAGTGGTTTCTTCTGAATATCCGTTTGGACTTAGATATTCAACAAGCTAGAACCCCAACTGAAACAAAGTATTTGCAAGGAGAGGAGCATCTGAAAATAAAACAAAAGTTAAACTGAGCAAAAGGTGAACACAAAGGGTTTGAGAGATCCAGATGAAGAGATGACGTTAGATGGTCTCAGACAATAACAAGCATTTTAAAAATTTTGGCAGAGATCAACATTCCAAAGTGGTAGAATAAAATAATTCCAAAATAATAAAATTTTCTCTCTCATCTTCTGTGTCAAGCATGACAGCTAATATTCTCCCAGATATTTCATCTTCAATTTTACTTTGCATAACAAATAGATCAGTCAATAACTCATGATAAAAATCATACTAAAATAGCAACATGAAATTATCATGTTGTCTATAAATGAAAAGCCTTCTTAAATCTGTCCATAGTGACAGCTCAGAAGGGTTTGAACGGAAGGAAGGGGAGAGAGAAAGAGTGATACAGAAATCGAGACAGGAAGAATCTTCATTCAACTCACCAGTATAGTGAGGGTCAAATACTAAGAAATAACTCATCAAATACTATAAATTTTCACATCAATTATTTCAATAAATCATGAAAAACAAGAGAATAGGACTGAAAATATGAGTTAAAACAAGAACAAAAAAAATTCCCCCAAAACAAAAAAAACAAAAAACAGTGATAAAATCAAGAGAAACAAAAAACAAACCCTCAAATGGCACCATATATAGAATTTATAATGGTGAATAATGAACTTTAGCAAATAATGCATCTGTTATTATTTTGCTATATAACACACAATATTTTAATAATAGAAGAATTTGTAAAACTGTGTTATAATTAACTCTACATGACTCCAAAGTAGCTATTTTGATTCTGGACTTGAAGCATGACTTTCCTTTGTGTTCCTTCTGGATGAATTCTTGTTTTCAAGCTTGATATGGTCTAAACTGTAACTTCCAAAATAGAATTAAACTCTATCAATAAAGAATATTAAATACTAATATAAAATATATTTATACACAGGAAAATATTACCTATCAATTCCAAGAGTGTTTTAAAATAAAATGGAATAATCTTAGCTAGTCTGAAAAGTATCAAATGGTCAGAGCCATGATAAACTGAGCAACATGTTTCAAATGCTACTATTAGTCTTCCAACACACTAAAATAGAGTTATGCAAGTTTTAAGAAGATTTAAAGTGACTAGGATTGTTGGTAAACTCATGAGTAATTTTACAGTTGGTTTTACTTGAATGGTTTGTAAGAAATGGCATAAAACTCCCATTACTTTCTGCCTGTAAGGACTAGAGGCAGAAGTATATCACAGAGAGGGTCTGAAGTGAAATGGAACTCAGCAACAGACTCTTTAGAAATTAATGGTGTATAAAGTCTTTTGGCCAATTGTGACATCTCGGCATTGAAGGTCAAAGCTATCTTAGATTAATACAGTTTCCTGACGCACATCATTTTGAAGACAATGACGTGTTTTTCCCAAATGTCTTACGAGCAACAGGTGCTTATTTACTAGCTTGTTTAATAAGTGCTCATGTTTCACTACAGGGCAGGCTTGAATATCACTATGATAGAAGAACATCCATTAATATTAATACGAATTATATGTATAATGTACAGGCTTAAAAGATGTGTATTGGTCATTTTCTAACATTGGTCATTTTCGAATATGATGGAGGTGCCAAGTAGTTTATTTTGAATAAAAACATGATTTTTTTTTAAAGAGGAGGAAAGAACATCATTAATATTAGAGTAAGGAAAGATATAAGAGAAGTTTTCATAATTTTCCATTAGTTTTCATTATAATCCAGTTAAACCTAGTAAAATAATTATATTGACCTCTAAATAAGTGAGAAAATAGGGGCCAGCCCAGTGGTGTAGTGGTTAAGTTTGCACACTTTGCTTTGGTGGCCTGGGGTTCTCTGGTCTGTATCCTGGGCGTTGACCTATGCACTGCTCATCAAACCATGCTGTGGCAGGGTCCCACATACAAAATAGAGGAAGATTGGCATGGATGTTAGCTCAGGGCCAATCTTCCTCACCAAAAAAAAAAAAAAGAGAGAGAGAGAGAAAAAAAAGAAATAATAAAATATCTGAGATGAGATGTTTATAATATTTTCCTTTAATTTAAGAGGATATCTTGTTTTCTTTTTGTTGCGATTGAGTGAACTAAATGAAAATAAGTCATTTAAATGTCTAATGTTCAGATATCAACACATCAATGGTAAGTAAAACAAGTAAAATAGACAGAAAAAACATCCATAACCAATGAAAGTAACAGACTATATAGTAATTTTATAGCAAGTAAAAAAAATTTAACTCAAAATAGAGAACCAGTTTTCTGTCACTAACGTGATAAAAAAGTGAATTTAACTTCATGAGTAATTTGACACATTAAGAAAATGATGGCATAAAAATAGATGTCTTCCTTGCTACTCATCCCTGAGATGCAGCAACTATTGGTCAACATGAGTGTGCAACTAGAATCTTGTTTGAGTCTATGGAACTTATTAAAATAAGCATCATTTTACCAAAATGAAAGCATTTTAGGTTCACCAGCTTTTCAGTATTTTCACTTGATTACAGTTTTTTTCATGTAAATGCCAACATTTTTAAACTACATTGACACTCTAAAAAACTAAAATTAATATGCATACGAATTATATTGATATAGTCTCTGAAATAAAACCAAGATACTGAGTTTTCATATTAAAAAATTGGAATTTACATGTTTTCATGAAGCTTAAAAATGTGATGAAACTAACTGTATGCAATTTCTGGTTACATTTACCTTTAGTAATATTTGATCTTTTGTAACTCACAATGAACATCAATCTGTAAATAAAAATTGCTCATTAAAAGTAACTTGAGACAAAATGATTATTAGTACCTAAATGAAGGAAGCATAAGCTATCATTTAAACTAACAGCATAATAAAAATACAAGTCAAATATAAAAAGCTACTCATTTAAACCTTGGGCAGATGTATTTGAAATTACTAAAATGTTAGCTTTCTCAGCTTTAGGATGAACGTGCCATTTCCTGAGTTGTATGCACATGTGCTACCCTAGCTAACCAATCAATTTAAATTGACATTTTGTTAGAACAGGAGTATTTGGGGAATAAAAGATGAACACCCTTTCATCCTTAGTCTTAAATCAATTCTATTCTGTGCACAAAACATAGAAAATCCTTTAGCTCAAGTTATTAAAATATAATCCTAACAAAATAGCTGCATTTTTCTTCTCTTGCCCAATGTAAAGTGTTCATGAGTAAGTGCGCAAAAACATACATATCTGCAATAGTAATGGCCGCAAATTACCATTTTACAAAAAAGATATTAATTTTTTAAAGGATGTTGTTTGTTTTATAAAGTGAGCGGGTGAATGACTGGTAGGAAATTTAGAATGGGAACACACATACTTTTACATGGAGCTTATTTTAATCGATAATGAGTTCAATCAGTCCTAGTGGAAAAAATCCAGAAAATCTAGTATATGGGGAATGCTGATATGATTTTCATTTATCTTCATAGTGGATGTTGTGCTCAGGAGAAGGGTAATGTATGCTGGCTCTTACAAGCTATTTGTGTTTTGACCTTATTATTGTAAGTTTTGAACCAGCTCAGTGATTCAGAGCACATCATTTCTTACTGAATGACGTTCTTGGGCTTAAAAAGCTTTAGCTGAGGCCGGCCCAGTGGCATAGTGGTTGGGTTCCTGCGCTCCACTCTGGCGGCCCAGAGTTCATGGGTTTGGATCCCGGCGCAAACCTGCACATCGTTCATCGGGCTATGCTGTGGCGGGTCCCACCTACAAAATAGAGGAAGATTGGCACAGATGTTAGCTCAGGGACAATCTTCCTTAAGCAAAAAGAGGAAGATTGGCAAGAGATATTAGCTCAGGGCCAATCTTCCTCACCAGAAAAAAATAAATAAATAAAGTTTTAGCTATGTCTGTAGATAACCTCCTCAGTTGCACTTTCTAGCAGGATGGTGTGGTGGTTTTAAAATATGTCCACGTGTTCTTTGATGTTTTTCTCCTTCAAAAGGTGGAACCCAATTCCCCTCCCCTTAAGTGTGGATAATACTAAATAACTCACTTTTAACCAATAGAATGTAGTAGAAGTGACTGGGTGTGATGTCTGAGATTCAGATATTAAAGGCATCATCACTTCCTTCTTACTCCTGCTATTGGATATGTTTATCTGGGGGATGTAACTTCTATGTCTTGAGGACACCCAGGCAGACCTATGATGGGTCCTGCAGCCTGCTGCACGACCATGTGAGTGAGCCACCTTGGAAACTGAAAATCTCGACCCTAGTTATCTTCTGGATGGTGTAGCCCAGCTACCACCTTGACTGAAACCTGATGAGAGACCTAGATCCAGAACCACCCAGACGGGCTCCTTCTGGATTCTGGACTCTCAGAAGCTGTTGAAGTTTATTGTTTTAAGTTTTGGGGCAATTTGTTACACAGAAAATTATTTATTACTGTAATCAATCAATAATTAGAGATAACAATATGAATCCTTTCTTAACTATGGAGGCCTAATTGAAATAAGAATTATTTCTTCCCAGATAATAAAAGGATCATAAATTACAATTAACTCCAGTTAACTCCTTCTTAAATTATTTGTAATTTTTGTTGTGTATTTTGATTCTATATACTTCTAAATCTCCTAAGATATTATTATTATTCTTGCTGTTGTTGAATTATTGGTTGGTTTATACAGTCAATGTTTGTAAAGTCTGTCTCCTTTTTTTCCCCTTGAAAATGCCTTTACTTCACCTTTATTCTTGAAAGATATTTATGACAGCTACAGAATTCACAGTTGGCAATCGTTTGCTTTTAGCACTTCAAGGTATCATTTCATTTTCTTCTGGTCTCCTTGTATTTTTTTTCTAAATCCATTATCATTCTAATTTTAGTTCCTTTGCAAGTAATAACTTAGTTCTTTGCCCTAAAATTTTTCTCTTTGGTTTTGGTTTCAAGTAGTTTTACTATGATATGTTTAAGAATAGTTTTCTTTGCCTTATCCTATTTGAGTTCTTATGCTTCTTTAATTTTGGTCATTTTCTCGTCAAACATTACTTTGGCTTCACTCATACGCTTTCCCCCCTCCATATTTAAGTCTCTCTCTCTCTCTCTCTATATATATATACATATATATATATTTTGTGTGTGTGAGAAAGATTAGCCCTAAGCTAACATCTGTTGCTAATCATCCGCTTTTTGCTGAGGAAGATTGGCCCTGGGTTAACATCCGTGCCCATCTTCCTCTACTTTATATGGGTTGCCGCCATGGCATGGCTTCATAAACAGTGTGTCAGTCTGCACCCAGGATCCAAACCCGCGAATCCCGGGCCGCTGAAGCAGAGAGCACAAACTTAACTGCTATGCCACTGGGCTGGCCCTTAAGTCAATATTTTATCTGACTTATCTTCCAGATTGTTAGTTGTCTTTTCAGCTGTCTTATTCACTATTAAATTCATCCATTGAATTTTTAACTTCAATTATATTTTTTCCCAAGTCAAAAATTTTTGTTTTACTTATCCTAAGGTATCTTTGATTACTTTTATGTAAGCAAATTTATCAATTTTTAGAGTAAGCAGTGTTTTTGTTTTCAAAAAAAACTTATTTACACTGTCAGAAAGACATTCACCAATATTTTTTATTTAAATTTTGAAGTTTTGTTTTTAACATTCAATTTCCTAACCTATCTGGAATGTGTTTGTTTTGTATAAGATGTGAAGTAGAGGACTAATTACATTTTTTTATATATGTGATTATAATTTACCTCTACTTATTGTAAATCTGTTCTTTTTCTTTCTGATCTGGCTTGCCAGCTCTATTATGTATCAACATTTTTTCTATACAGATATCTGTTTCTAGGCTCACAATTCTATTTCCTTGATCATTTAGTCTATATCCTTTCAGAAAAACTCAATATCAATTGTTATGGACCCTGATATCTTACAGATAAAATTTCCACTCCTTATTGTTCTCCTTCAGGGGGCTTTTTCGTATGCTTGGCCCTTTCTAAGTTCACATACATTTTTTTTGTGTGTGTGAGGAAGATCAGCCCTGAGCTAACATCCATGCCAATCCTCCTCCTTTTTTGCTGAGGAAGACTGGCCCTGGGCTAACATCTGTGCCCATCTTCCTCCACTTTATATGGGATGCTGCCACAGCCTGGCCTGACAAGCGATGCATTGGTGCACGCCTGGGATCCGAACCCGGGCCACCAGCAGCAGAGCGCACGCACTTAACCGCTACGCCACGGGGCTGGCCCCCATATACATTTTAAAATTACCTTAAAACTATAGATCAATTTAGAGATAATTTCAGTCTTTACACTGTTAAATTCTCCTTTCCATGAACGTGGCATATACCTCCCTTTCTTTAGATCTTCTCCAATGCTTTTGCAATTTTTTTCCAGGTTTTTTTCTTTGTAAAATAAATGTGAAGTAAAAATTATTTTTGTAAAATATTTATTGTAAAACAAATAGATGTGGATACATCTGCATCAAACATTTCTTCATTGTCTTTTGAAGAATTATCTTTTACTCCTCAGAAAGTTTCTTATTTTGAGCTTGGGACATCATATTCCTCAATAGGTATTGGCGACGGGCAACTGTATAAAGAAATGGCTAAACTATACTCTTGTCTATCTCAGTCCAGATGAGTCCAAGGAGTAGTGTAGGGATTCACTCTTTGGGGAAATAAAAAGGCTCATGCACTGGAAAGACAGCTTTTGATTTTTTGGATTTTGGTTTTTTTAAAAACTCTGCTAAGCAATTCCTCACTTAGGTCAGGACATCAACTTCAGCGTGTAGGGGAATAGCAGCACTGGGTACAGGCTTTCCTTCAACTGTAATGTCAGCCTGAGTTTAGGGGTGGGGGGTGGACAACTGCTTCCCTAAAGACAGGTAAGTTTTTACCTCTTTCCCATGAACCTTCACAAAAGCAAAGCCTCTGTGCTTTCCTGCTATTAACCACACGGACCCAAGGGGGGCCTTTGCAGAAAATGTTCACAGTAAAGTGTAGGAAATTACTGTCCAATAATGATTGGTGTGCATTGTTATCATTAATGCAGTTGGTCATTTTTTCATGTGTATGGGTCATTGTTTGTGATCGTCTTGTTTGTTAGTAAACATTAAAGACCCATTTAGAATTTCCTCAGTTTGTAGAGGATTTATTGCAAGGTTACAGGTTAGTATGGATTTTAATAGTAGGACTGAATATCAAGGAAATTGAAATGTTTTATGATAAAATTAGATTTTGAATCAAGAGAGTAACTTGAGAGACCTAGGTGATTTTCTACATTATTCTTTGGCAATTGTTGTTGTGTTCGTCTCTCTTAATTTGTGTTTTCCACCATTGCTTCTGGTAGACAGACCTCATCATACTTCAGTTATTATCTTTACATATCTTCTTTTAATCTGCAATTGTTTATTTATCAATAAATTTAAACATATCATATACTTATTAAACATTTGTACTTTCTCTTATATAAACTATGTGTTGGTAATCTTTGCCAATTTTTCTATTCATTGCTTTTAACAAATGTTTTAATATTTTCTACCAAACTATAAGAAAGTAGTTCCTTGCATCCCTTTTGAAGATGTGAATTTAATGTTTTTGCTCTTCTGTCTTTAGTCTGTGGTGGGATGCATAAGCTATCATTTTCTGAACTGTAAATGTTCCTTATTTGTCCTTTTCATTCATTTTGTCAAAATAGCTTGAGAATTATTTAGATATAATATCAGCATTTATTTTTTCATTGCATTTCATTTACCCATACATTTTTAAGCATCTACAAAATATTTTTTAGGAATACTCTATTAAAAATTTGAGATTAGGGCCGGCCCCGTGGCTTGGTGGTTAAGTGTGCGCGCTCCGATGCTGGCGGCCCGGGTTCGGATCCCGGGCGCGCACCGAGGCACCACTTCTCCGTCCATCCTGAGGCTGAGTCCCACATACAGCAACTAGAAGGATGTGCAGCTATGACATACGACTATCTACTGGGGCTTTGGGGGAAAAAATAAATAAACAAAATCTTTAAAAAAAAAAAAAAATTTGAGATTAAAGAAAGGCAAAATTAAGTCCCTATTGTAAAAACTTTGCACTCTAGTGGTGGGGGTCCCTCATGCAAAAACATAATTGCAATTAACAATTATAGTTGCTTTATTTCTGCACGGTAGTGTTTTTTTAAATTATCAACTTTTTCTATATCAAGATCTTTAATTTAAACCGCTGATAGGTGTTTTAGAGAAACTCTCTCATATTTAATAAACAGTAACTTCTTGGTTATATATTTTGTGACAATATTTCTTTATTACTCTTGTAATACAAAAAACTTCACTGAGATTAGCATTTTAGAAATTCTCTCCTCAAAATTCTCAACTGAGATCCATTTGATTTTGGTCTTATCGTGAGAATTTCTCTTCTTTAATACTTTTCAACATGTTTCATATAGTGATATCTTTAATTTTTTTAAACTATCCAATGCATTCTGAAACTCTAGATTTACTTTTGTATGTCTTGTTTTGTTTTATGGCTGTCACTTACTTTCCTTATGTCTAAAATATGTTTCTTTTATTTTGCTTTTGATCATTGCCTTATTCTAGTGATCTCTTTTTTGTTTATTGGAATATTGATCACTGAACCAGTGTGAATGGTTCCAGGTGAATTACCTTCTATCTGTTACTGTGTCTCTATTTTTGATCTGATTTATTTTCCATACATTCTAGAAGCTTTTCTTAATTTTTTTCCTTATGCATTCAATTCAATTACCTTCACTGTTTGCCCCTATTTTGTATATGCAATGAAGATTTTATGCTCACAGCAATTTTGGCTTTGTTGCATTATCTTCTTATCTCTGATCTTTGCCTTCCCATGGTGGCTTTATGTTTGATAAAGATAATTACCTTCTTGAAAATTTTGTAAAAATGTGTATGTCATTTTCTAAAAGTTGTCTGTTTATAGGACAGCATTCCTGCTACAAACTTCTTGTCATTCAGTGTTGTTTCAGTAGTAGAATTCAGACTGCTGTTTGCATTTAATTTTACCCATTGTGTATGGACCACAAGAGGGTGACCCACATTTAATCCTATCCATGTGTTTCAGCTAATGAAACGTCCTAGCTTCTTCCCTGATAGTACTCTATTATAGAATTCTCTTTTTAATAATCATCCCCAATGACTATTCTATTTTTTTCCCTCAAATCCAGAGGTTAAGGTTGAAAACAATCTATGTTCAAGGCCAGCCTACCTTCTGAAGACAATTTTCACTATTCCCAATTCCTATAGTTTATTCTTCCGTCCATTCGAATTTGAAACTCCTCATATATTTGTATTGTACCTTTGTTAATGCTGTTTCTTCTTCTTCAAGTTCTAACTAATAATTCGTAGCTTTCAAAAATCAAACTGATACTCTGATGAGATATTATCGTTATCTTTTTTTGCACTGCTTTTTATCAGTTTATGTCTCTATTTTGCTTCCTTAGCTTACGTCTTAACAACACCAAAGTCATCTTGCTTGCTACCACATCTTTGCAAAATAGTCAAATAGTGATGGGAACGTATTAGACACTAAAAACATACTTATTGAATAAGAGGATGAATGCACTTCCTCCATAAAATGCTAGATTGTGATAGCCTATGCCGAGCTTCTATGGTTTGAAAGCATATAAAATGCACTCATGCAAATTAAATATATTTTTTAAGATGCTCAAAAACCATGTTAGCTTCACTTAACAAGCAAAAATACAAAATGTTGTAAATCCTTGTCCTAAAACTTTGACTAGTTATACATATATTAACTGTTTAAAGATTTTCCCACTCTATGCATTAATGGACAGCCCAGGTCTACCTTATTTATTCATTTTTTTCAATTCATTTGGAGAAGAACACTCATTTAACTCTAGTAAATCTTGGAAACGTATTATTTCATGAATTATCAGTTAGAAAATTATGAAATTAAGGCAGATTTTTTTCTTTTTCTTCTCAAGTTTCAAAGTTCCTTTTGGCATATTGACAAGAAGACCTTTTTCTAAAAATCCAAAATAATAAACACAGGGATTAATACTAATTATAATGCCTTCTTGGGTCTCTTCCTGTTATGTTCATTATCACAAGCTGAATACAATCTTACCCACTTTTTTTTTTGACATTTTGTCATTTGAAGCTTATTTCAAAATGTAAATATTCCTTCTTGTCCTGGAAAAGTTGTACAGTAAATACGACTGTTTTGACCTTTTCAACATTCTCCATTATGACTAGTTGTCTGTTCAAATCACAGGTTCCTGGGGTAGTAAACAGGGAAAGTTGGGGATGGCAAGCGAATCAAATTAGAGAATACTAAAAAGGTCATAGGAGGATGGTTTCAACTTCACAGACCATAAGAGATAGGGGAAAAAAAAAGATTTATAATGTTTGAAAAACAAGTAAATGTGATCTTATGTATGTTTTTAACAAATAACTAGTAAAAACCAATGATAAATTTTCTTTTGATTATCCCAATTTTTAAATTATTTTTGGACAATACCTGCAAAGTCAGTAAGCATATTCTTATGGAAAATTTAATGTAATTAATTCTATTTTCTTTGTAACTAGGAATATGTCAAATCCTCTTGAGCAGGAAACCTTTATTGTATTAGTGCAGATGCTATGTAGCAAATGACAACTGTGTGATAGTGTGAATTTCCTTCTCTCCTTTCCATCCAGAAAATGGCTCAAAATATTGAGTAATAGGCCCAGATGGAAGATGAACTTTGCTTAGTTTATTCTGCCTCCCTGAAATTTCCCACAGTTGGGTTTATTTTCCCCCTTGCTACATGAGGCTCAGAGGACTGATCTTTTCATTGTGCTGTTTCTTTCATTGATGGATAGCTTCTCAAAAGTTAAATACACTTAAACAGAAATCAATTATACACCTCAATCAGAGATGAATTTTCAAAACACACATAGGGATTTTGGCTGTATGTTTCAGTAATGTGATTTTGAAGCATTGTACAGGTGTAAACTGCTATGTATATCTGTGTTGTAAGTAGTCATATAGAAATGAAAACTCTGCTTTTCAAGAGTAATAAGTAATAGCTCCTTTCCTCAAGGAGTAATAAGAACTTGGAAAAATATACTCCATATTTAAATATAGGTCCACATTTTTTTCTTACCCCAAACCTTAGAGCCAGATGAGTTTGGAAATTCACTTTTATTTTCCTTAGATTTTAGCAAAGTTATACGGTACGAATAGCTGATGGACTTGTAGTAGTCACTTTCCTGAGTGTGACTTTTGTGATTAATTAATAGATGTACACTCCTAGATTGGGAATAACTGACTGAGGTGTAGCTTAAATAAACTTTCACACCTAATATCCCATCGTCTATGTGAAATGCTTGAAGTGCATCACAAATATAACGACAGTTATTTGCACGTGTGGCCTATAATATTTGGGAATCAATCCATCAGAAGTTGCAGAAGCAGGACTCAAGATAGTTTAAGCAAAAAGATTAATTTATTAAAATGATATTAGCATGGCTTGAGGAATGCATGGAGAGTAACGAGGCTGGGGCTTAGGAAAAACTAGAACTAAGAAAGTGAATATTAGAATTAACTTGGACTGTGACTCATCTTTGCATATCCTTTTCTAATGTTTTTTCTCTCTAACTGCACACAGGCATTTTTTTTTTTTTTTTTTTTTGGTCAACATGATTGGATATATTTTTTTAAAAAAAATTTGAGCACACAAAGACTCAGTTTCAAATCCAGTTTTCTTGCGTAACATCCTGAAGTAGATCCTTAAGTCGAGGCCACCTGGCCGTGCTGTGGGATAAATTGATGGTCTTCTCCAGGTCGAATACTCACCCAGGATGACTATATCACCAATGATGGCCAAGCAGAACAAGGTCACAAAGTGACCTTGAGTCACCCATTACTGGGTGGGTGAACATGAGTACACCCACTCAAGTGAGTTTACAGAAGAAGATTTGGGTCACATATTGGCTTAGTAAATACTATATTACTTTATTGTGTACCTTTTCTACTCCTCCTCTAGACTGTTTGTGTTAAGAAGTTATCTTTTTTATCTTTATATTGCCATTGTCTATGAGTGCCCAGCACCTATTAAGTACTATAAATACATTTGTTGAGTAAATAATAAAATTTTAAGTATCCCTGACAACATGTTGTAATTTTTTGCAAATGTCAGAAACTTAACAAAATCTATTTCCACTTGAGTCACATTATTCAATGTTTTCTTTAGTATAAAGAAATAAAATCCCCTCTGTAATAGATGTTATCAGTTGCTAACATGGCATTTAGTTTCTTATTCTTTTTAAAAGAACCCCAATTTTGTTCAATTGGTCACTCTTCTCCCAGAGACTTTATAAATCATAGGATGCTAAACTCATCCTACAGTCCGGGAGGGGGTCCTGATCAGTCCACACAACCACGCGTGTCTGTAATTAATGTAGAAACAGGCCAAGTTGTATCAGGGCATAGAACAGAGTATTCTCAAGAAAAATGTTACTAGTTAAAGGTAGGTACATGTCTGTATTGTCCTGATCCAAAGGGGCCAGTTCCCTTAGGTTCTGCTAATAGCCATCTTGTGAACATGAAAACAATGAGACTGAGGTGATGCTGGCATGATTAACAAGGTGAAACAGAGACTCACTAAGAAACAGACAGGGCCCAGATTTACCATAGCTGGTACTTGCCCTTCTTTTAATGTCCTGCTATAGGAGATAATGTCTCCATTTTTCTCCAAGTCTTTTTGAAAAAGGCTTTTGATTCTTCATAGCTGAGGGCAAGCAAAAAGATATATCATCCCTAAATGTATCTTTGCCTTTAACTTTGAGTTACTTAAAAAATAACATGGCCCCTGAATACCTCAGTGTCTTAAAATACATATATTACACGCTAATGTTATTTATTCTGCTTAGCTTAATTCACAGATGAATTATTTGCTTTACCAAATCAGCTTTCAAAGTGTGTTGTGTATTAATAGTATTAAAAAAAATTAAAGACGACGTATTAACCTACTTTTTTCAACCATGAAACTTTGCCTATCCAAATTGTAAATGATCCTTATCTTTTCAATATAACCAATTAGAATTCATTTAATCAGTTTTTGACTGAGATTACTATATGTATTTCAAAGTAACTGAACAGGGTTTTACAGAGCATCTGTTCTCCCTAATCGTTTGACCTTAATTGTCTACTCCTCTCTCGAAAAGTATGACTCTTTTAGGCATTTTTCCTGTTTCAGGCACAAGTATCACAAGTGCATTTTATGACTTTTGTTTCTAAAAGTTTCTACAGAGAAATGGACTATTTAGAGATGTTTTTGTTTAATAAAATCATGAAATAGTTAATAATAGAAGAGGAAAATTATAAATTTAATTCAGAATTGTCATTAAAATGGGCTTTGTACCCTTCCATTTGTTGGTAAGCTAGAAGTGTGAACCAAAGATTGTTTAGCACAGTCTTTTCCAAATCATCTTAAAATATGCAGCAATGAAAACCTTTATCCTAAAAGATATCTTTATATTCTAAGATTGGAAGCAAAAGTTAACCAGTGAATATTTTAAAGATCACACCGAGGAACAATTTAGGGCAATTTTAAAGGCTGCACAACATTGCAGAGCAGAATGGAAAGCTGTAAAAAAAATCATTAATTGAGATGGCAGGAAGAACTAAGGCAGACAGAGAGTAATTGCCCAAGTTGGAGGGTAGCCAGGATCTTGATTCTTATGTGCTCCTGTGGGCAGACCTTGAACACTTCAAGTGAACCAGGCACCACTTTACTCCCTCAAGATATAGAACGTCTATAATTAAAAAGGACTGATAACTGTATTCTAAAACATTGACTTAATTCAAGTATAAAGTAAAGAAAATAATAGCTGTAATATTTCTTCCAAAGGAGGAACAATTCGCCTGAATCTTATAAATAACAAGCGAATCACTTTTAAAAGTGTTTAAACAGTGTACCTAACCATGGGCAACATTCGCTGAATTTAGGCCTTCTAAAGTAACTGGATATATTAGATAATCCAGTGTGAATTTTTATTTTTATGTCTTAAAGTGACTGAAATAAAATCATATCATTATGTGTAAAGTTTTAGGCAACCACTTCAATTCTTTACTCTCTTAAGATATGACCTAGATATTCACACTTCATTTTTTTCTAATGAAATACTTCCTTTAAATATTATTTAAATGGATTATCATTTTACATTATTTTGTACTAGGGTGCATTTTCTAGACAAAATATTTATATTTTCATGATAAAGATGACCCAACACTTTGTATTTATTGTGCAACACATTATCCATACTCAACCAAGTAGGAGAAAAAATAAAATAGGAACTAATGAAATAGCGCTGGTGTCATCTCTCCTTTGGAGCAGTGGGCTTTTAACCTTGCCACTCACAAATAAGCTGATCACAATATTTGTCAGACAAGAATGTTGTCCCCAAGTTATTTTTTCTACTCAAATATCCATCAAAATCCAATTATGTTAGGTTGGCTAGAAAGATATGCTGAGTTGTTCCTTTAGAACAAGAGTTAAGTGTTGAGAAGAGAAAACAATATAATAGAGTGCATACATGCTTGCCAAATGCAGACAAGTAATAATATAAAATTTGGTACATGTCAGTTTTAACATATTTGGAATGCCTGTGATATGGCTTATTATAACAAAATGCTGAGCTTTTCTCTCTTAATTCCCAGTATTTAGCAATCTGGTTCAGTTATTAAGGAAAAAAATTAATTTATAGAAAACAAATAAGCTTGGGATAAGCATAATTACTTTTATCCCACTAAGTCAAGAGATTTTGATTCTGATTCAAGTGTAGCTACCTTTTGAACTCCTCATTTCTTGAAACTGTTCCATATCCAAAATCAAGAACTTTGAGTCTCCTTTTTCTGACAAGAATCTCTGACCTTCCCAGACTTTATACTGCCTTACCCTATTGTGTTTGTTCTGCAGCATTATATTTAATACCTTTTTCTCCTAACTCCTTTAAATTTTTAAGGATCTTCCGTTACTTTATTTTATTCAGTACTCTACTGTTAGATTATTCTTCCTAGTGAAAAATTTATGTTTATCCCACTTTCTGTTTTTTTTTGTTTGTTTGTTTGACTTTTTTGCATTGAAATATATTTGGCATATAACATTATGCAATTTTAGGTGTACACCATGTTGATTTGATACATTTATATATTGTAATATGATTGCCATTGTAGCAATAGTTAGCACCTCTATCATGTCACATAATTATCATTTCTTTTTTTTTGGTTGGAATAATTAAGATCTTGTCTCTGGCTTTTTAATTTCAGCCTATTTGACTGAAAATCTTAGTTAAAATGAAGATGACTGATTGGAATGCGTATAAGAGTTAATGGGATGCTGAAGTTGATGCTTATTTGATGACAACTGTGCTGAGACAGCTGCATATGGACTTGTGTGTATTTCATTGATGGCTTTCAAATAATGAGCATAGTCCTTGGCACATAATAAGCACTCCAGAAATATTCACTGATCAAATGAAGACATGAACAAATGACTGAGTGAATGAAAACTTATAAACATGGCATCTGGATATTTTCAAGGAGCTACTGATTTTTCTTTTCTACAGTTCTATCTGGCAGTACAGTTTTTGGATATTTTAGTGTAGCATAATAGTTGCAACTTTGAATAAAGGTCACATTGAAACTACTTCCAATGACATTTTATTTCACAAAGAAGAAGAAAAGAAAGAATTTCATTATAAATGTAATCTCCATAGATTAGAATTTGTTACGTGAATCTTAAAATTATGTCACAGTGACATTTAGCACATGGATATGGTTGGAATTATGAAGGGATTTATTTTCTAAATTTAAAAATACATTTTTTCCTGGCTATGTGTCTACATCCTAATTTCTTAATTCCCTCTTCTCTAGAACATACATTGATATTTCCAAAACATTGCCTACATTTTTGGATCTATATTAAACAGGCAAGTTGGCTTCCCATTTAAATGGCTTTTTTTTTAAGAATGCATGCCATGCCCACATCATGTACATTGCTACCTGAACCCTCTCTACTGGCCATAGCTGACTAAATAGGGTTAGTTATGTGACTAAAAGGTAGCCAATCTTAGGCTGACGATCAACCCATAGGTTGGTGCAGCATAATAGCTCCATCCAAGATAAATTCCTTATGTTAGTGACTAGGCAACTAATCTCATGGTTTCTTCATCACGATAGAATATATTATTCTATGATAGCTAATCACCCCAACCTCTCAATGGTATAAAATAATAGTAGAGAATTTCTTGCTCATGGTACATTTCCATTGTGGCTGACTGCAGATTTGCTCCATATTCTCTTCAGTTTGGGAGACAGATTGATAGAGACGCCACTATTTGAACCTTGCCAGTCTCTTGGCAGAGAGAAACAAGACATGTTGAACAGCCTTCTAACTTAAAGCAGCATCTGCTTGGAAGTGATGCACTACACTTCTACTCACATTACATTGGCCAAACCAGTGGTATGGCGTAGCTGTGGTCAAGAGAGCAGGAATGTACAAATTTCCCACTGAAAGGCCCCTAGAAGGGACATGGCAGCTTGTGACAGTGAATATTTAGAACAATAGTACAATCACGCTATCTTGTGGGGAGTTCAAACTAGAGTGAGTCAATGGCAGCAGAAGTCTCAGAAGCTGAAATAGAAAATAACTGAGCTGCTCGTTATGGCAGAGCACTAAAGGAGGCATGCCCGGGCCAATAAGATATCCTACATCTGGAGCCAGAGAATGGTCTGTGCTTTCTTGTTCTAGATAAATGGGCAACACTGGCTCTGTTCTCATTGAAGCTGTACTCTGAATTACGGCCTATACTTTATATTATTACTTCAATTATTAAAATGAACCTCTCTTACTTACGGTACTTTCAGTGTCCACTTCTTCCAACATGATAGAGTCTATCTAACGAGAAAACATTGGGTGAGTTTTGTTATTTCCTTTTTCCTCTGTTTTGTTTATTTTTTATATTTCTACAGAGGAAGATTCGCCCTCAGCTAACATCCAGTGCCAAACTTCCTCTTTTTGTATGTGAGCTGCTGCCACAGCATGGCCACTGACAGATGAGTGGTGTAGGTCTGCACCAGGAACTGAACCCAGGCCACCAAAGTGGAGCACGCTGAACTTAACCACTAGGCCACTGGGGCTAGCTCCCTCCCTTTTATTTTTTTCATTATTTTTATTTTTATTTTTGGTGACGAAGATTGGCCCTGAGCTAACATCTGTTACTAATCCTCCTCTTTTTGCTTGAGGGAGATTCTCCTGAGTTAACATCTGTGCCAATCTTCCTCCACCTCGTAGGTGGGACCCTTGTATGTAGGCTTGTGTCAAGCCCAGCGTGGCTTGATGAGCGGTGTGTAGGTCTGTGCCTGGGATCCAAACCCATGAACCCCAGGCTGCTGAAATGGAGCACACGAACTCAACCACTATGCCACTGGGCAGGCCCCAATTTTGTAAAATAACTCTCAGTTAATTAGAAAGAACTCTAATTATTTTGATCACTTATATCAATTTGATTTAAAAAATTTTTAGGATGTATGTATAATTTATAAATTTTAATTAACTAAAGAAAAATTCAAACTAAATTAAGCAGTTTGGTGAGAGAAAACAAAAAGTATAACTACCGAGGGATAAAATTGGACCCAATCAACTTAGGAGGCTAGAACATGAAACCCGGCTGTCCACAAGTTTCCAGTTGTGAGTGTTATGGGCATGATGTTAATCTAAAACTAATGTAAAAGATTTGTGTGCATGTAGAGGAGGGAGAGTTGTCTTATTTTATAATTTTATTTATTTACTTATTTTTTCCCCCAAAGCCCCAGTAGATAGTTGTATGGCATAGCTGCACATCCTTCTAGTTGCTGTATGTGGGACGTGGCCTCAGCATGGCCGGAGAAGCGGTGCGTCGGTGTGCGCCCGGGATCCGAACCCAGGCCACCAGCAGCAGAGCGTGCCCACTTAACCGCTAAGCCACGGGACTGGCCCAAGTTGGCTTATTTTAATAACAAGTAGAACATCTTCTATAGCTTTAGGTATATTACAAATTGTAAGAGCCAAAATAAACTTATAAAACAAAAATATTTTTATTTCGATTATTTTATTTATTGCTACTTTCCTCTTCACAGCACATTGGTTTTGAAACAAAATCTCAGCATCTATATTTTCTACTTTTAGTGTCATTTCTAACTTTACAGTATTTGCAATATATTACAATATTCTAATATTGGTGGATTTTTCACTAATCACAGTTCTATAAATTATGCATATTAAAAAAAAAACAGAATCATAGGACTGGCCCTGTGGCATAGTGTTTGGGTTCGCATGCTCTGCTTCAGTGGCCCAGGGTTTGCCGGTTCGCATCCCTGGCACGGACCTGTACGCCGCTCATCAAACCATGCTGTGGTGGCGTCCCAAATACAAAATAGAGGAAGATGGGCACAGATCTTAGCTCAGGGCCAATATTACTAACCAAAACAAAAAAAAAACCAGAATCATGATGAATAATAGCCAGAAGTATATCCAGAATAGTGGCATGAAAGTTTATTTTAATTAAAAGTTCAGTAAATTTTTGATATGACACTTTATATATCTCTATGTATAGAATTATACAATTATCTAAAATAAACAAAGCTATGCTATATGATGCAATGGAATTATAGTGAAATAATCTCATTTTTTCCCAAGGCAGAGTAGAGCCAGCCCTCCCCCCGACAAAAAATGTGGTGTTAATAATAAAATGGCCAGTATTAGTCTATAGCTTTAAAGTGGGTTCATTTAGGAGATATAGCCTCAGGTTTGATTTTTTTCTTTTCACTCACTCATGCATTGTTTATTCAACAAGTATTTCTGTGGGCTTGGCACTATGCCAGGCACATTGAGAATGAAAGTGACTAAGAGCACGTGTCTGCCTTGAGAGTATGCCTAGTTCACTGGAGAAATATTCACAACACCACAACCTGTCATAGCAAGTTATACCAGATACCGTGGCCCACAGTGTGTTACCAACTGCCACTTGTTATTCGTGTGTCTTTGGGCTGACTTCTTTAATCAAACAAGAGCACGTTGAATGGAACTCTGTGACAATGGACATAAATTGTTTTTATAAACAGTTTTATTGTTTTGGTGTTTCTAAAATCACTCAGAAAATATTTCTCACTGTTGGTGCCATGAAATCAGTATGTTTAAAATGTTAACTGTAAACAAAAGAAGACAAGGGAAGCTTGGAAGTTTGAGGTGGATCGGAGAGAGGAAAATATAAAAGATGGAGAGCAAAAAGAGAACAAGAGAGAATTATATTTGCTGGTGTCTTTTTGGCTTCATGCACAGGAAGCAGGAAGGCAGGAAGGACAGAAGGAAAGAAAAGGAAAAACCTTGAAAAAGGTGGCCACTAGTGGAGCACATGTGAAGGGAAAAACATCACCGTGGGCTTCTGATGCCTGAGAAATAGTGGTGGGAGGTTTGCTGGGATGAGCCCAAGGGCGGTGTTTGCAGTCACCCGATCCTGGCAGGGAATCTCGTGTGAACCTTCACAACAGCAGCAAAATTTATCCTGGAGACAAAATGGAAAAGAAATAAAGAGTGTAGAGAAGTGTGTTGACTAAAGAGCAGGAAAAGTCTAATGTGCTTTTTTCATTTTGTTTAGAAATGAAATGATGGCTTTAAACAAGAAGGCGTTTATCTAAAAAAATATTCTGAGGAAGTAACAAGTAAAAACTAAAGTGACTGTGGAGTAACTGAGTGACAAAAAAGTGGGAGTTAAAATATTTTAATTTAAGGATGGTATCTGCATTGTCTTGTCGTACGGACAAAATTAAGAAATCATTTACATGTTTACGTGGAGGGTAGTTAATAAACACTAATAAAAATTTATGTAAGCATGGATAATAGTGGCTCCCACAATGAGGACATTATTTAGCAAAGTTAGACAATCACAGTAACATGCAAACACAAAATTAAAAGGAGAGTATGGAAGGGCTGGCTCTGTGGCCTAGTGGTTAAGTTTGGCACATTCCACTTCAGTGGCCTGGGTTCTGTTCCTGGGTGCAGACCTACCCCACTTGACAGCGGCCGTGCTGTGGTGGCGACCCACATACAAAATAGAAGAAGATTGGCATAGATGTTAACAAGGGGCAAATCTTCCTCAAGCAAAAAGAGGATGATTGGCAACAGATGTTAGCTCAGGGTGAATCTTCCTCAGCAAAAAAAAAAATTAATTAATTAAAAAAATAAATTAAAAAAAAGAAGAGTATGGAATTATTCATAATACACTCAATTATAGCAGCCTCACCACAGTTATTATTATTTTCTGAGCAGCCATGAGAACATATAGTAGAAAGGAAGAAATAAACTGAGTAAATCTGTTAAAAATTAGTCAATCTTTTAAACTCTGAAAGGTCTGCAAAATAAAGCTTCCTGTAAGAAATAAAGGTAAACCAAAAGAGAATGAATAAAGCAAGCAATAATTAAAGTATCTTAGCATAAAATAGCAGGAAAGAAGGGAAAATTACAAAGCATGAAAGCAGATCATGTTTTAAAATATAAAAATATATGTTTCAATAATTTTGAGATTTGTATTTGAAAATGGATTATTATTATTTTGAATAGCAAAATATAACATGGATGAGTGTTTGAAATCACGAAACAAATAAATATATATGTGAATGGGAAGTTACTTTTATCACAAACTTCATACGTATACAGACATGTATATACACACACATATAATAAATGGCATTTTTAAGGTAATTGATTTGCATCCAACTTATCATTCCCCTCCTCATCCCCATTGTGTTTACTCTACACCAGGCACTGTTCCTGGGGTGATACATGGATTCTCTTATTTTAATCTCCATTTTAGTGATAAAGCTTCTGAGACCAACAAAAGTTCACATATCTTGTATATGGTTAAATTAGTATAAAATCTGAGATGCACCTGTCTACATTAAAAAACAAACAAACAAACTATGGAAATAAGATGGAGAATTTCCAAAGGAAAGGAAGTCAAACACCTATGTCAAAATACCAGAGAGCAGTGGGACATGGTCTAAGGGCTATAACTAAAAATTTTCAGTGGAAAAATTAAAAACTAAGCCTTTAAATAGTAAAATAATAGTTTTTCCATGGTGTAAAAGCATTGAATGGAATGTATAGACAGGAGAAAGAAAAATTAAAAGTGAGATCAAAATTATGAAAATCAAGAAACAAATAGAAATATGAATAGAGAACATCTAGTTGAGATGATGTGATATGAGAAATATAAATAAAACAAGAATAAGGACTTCTAGGTACATATTCTAGAGTTCAAAGAGAGAAACAAAACAAGAGAGTTCTTATAATATTAAAATGAACAGATTACCATGTTTTCTGGACAAGAACATGTAAATATAGAGAATTCGTTACAGAGCAAGAATTGAGAGAGGGAGAGGGAGAGAAACAGAGAAAGAGATATTAATAACAGAATAACAATTGAAGGGAGAACTAGTAACTGATTTTATAGCAAATATTAACACACCAAATATGAGCCCCATGATCAAAATATTGAAAATGGGACATTCTTTTGGATACCATGATCTTATTGCTGAAATCTTCCAATCGCGTCCAGTTTGCCAGATTTGCCTGCATTTTTAGTTTTCTATGAGAATAAGATTACATAGAAAATACAGTGAAACAAAGACTTTAATATTACAGACAATGATTACAAATGTTTGTAGTGCTGTATTCATTCCAAAGAAACGATTCTAAGGACATGAAAGAAATCCAAATATCTAATTTGCTAGATAGTTTCCTTGCCAATCTGAGGGAACTTTCATATTTGTTACCCATTGCTTCTTAAAATGAGTTATTTCATTGGTTTTTTTGACAGTATTGCCTTCTATATTTAATTCAGTTATTAAGTTATTTAGCAGAATTAAATAAATTAATTCTGAAATATTGATAGAAGGCAAGAGACTATGAATGTCAGGAGGAAAGGGGCAAAGGTAGAGATATCAAGAGGCTGAGGTAGGAGAGAGGGTTAATTTCAGCCCAGTATATTCTATTCCCTCCCAATCCCTGGTGAAAATTGACATCAGCCCATAAATGAGAGTCAGCGTTTATAACACATTTTTCAATACCAGATCTCCTAGTAATGACAAAAGAGTCCTATGTGCCTATTTCCATACTAGTGTTTCTGGGATCATCTCCAAATAAACTACTTGTACTCAATCCCTTCTGAGGGAACCCAAACCAAGCTTTACATAAGTTAAAAAAAAAGGTTGGATATATTTGCCAATCTTTGCTATGTAGGTTTATTTATTTAATTTTAAAGTATTTTTGTATTCATTTTTTATTTGTTTAATTTTACTGTCTGTTCTACCAATGGTTATAATGGGTATAAATTAACCAATGCTTGCAAATTATAGAATATAACTTAAAATGATATAATCATTAAAATTATCACTGTAGTAAGCTGTATTCAACTGAGTAACAAATCAGCTGGGTGATGGGTTCATCAAGATTATTGCTGATGACTTCTAATGGCAAACACACAAGCAGTCTTTGTCTTCCATGTTCTTCTCTTCTATGACAAAATATTTAAATATTATTTTATTTATATGCTAAAAAATAAGCATCAAAACCAATGCTGTAATACATTTTAAAAATATAAACTTAATGGAACACCATCTTGAATTCCTTTGTTGGGAAACACTATCTATAATGAATGAGTCTACTAGGAAAATGATGAATAGGATGGATTTGAGTAAAAAAATAGTTCCATAATGTATTAGCTGTGTGTCTCTGGGCGATTCTTAACTTGAGCTTCTCAACTATAGAAGAGTCACAATAATAGTAAATGTTTTGCCAGGTTATTAGGAAATATAAATGAGATAATATATAAAGTACCTAATAAATATCTGCTCTAGTGAACTTTCAATAAATAGCTATAGCTATGCTGCTATTATTCAAATCATTATTTTAATATCATTATTAATAAAGTGTAGGTTAGAAATCAGGAAAAGAAGTTTAATCACATCACTCTTATGGAATATAAAAAGTGGAAACCAAAGAGAAGTCTTAGATTCCTAAGCCAATGAAAACCTGAGAATTGCATTTATTTAATTTGAGTCCAGGCATTGTGCAAAGCACATGATGTACACGGAGGAATTCAGTACATTTCCCTGTGCAAAGCAGCTCACATACTCTTGCGAAGGCAGGGCATATCAACTCTTTATGTTACAATTTTATGTGGTATATGCTATTAAAAATTAGAAATATATTTTGACATGTGTATCCATAAAAATGGTGACAGTTTAGTTGTCTTACAATCTTATTGTTGAATTTAAAATTCAATCACTTATCTACATTCAAATGTCTCCCATTATTTATAAGTTCTTAAAGGTCACTAACTACAATTGCATAATAGTAGGTGTTTTTGCCATAATTATTATTATGTATATAAAATATGTAAGTTCTAATAATATCTGGACAACAGAACTAAGAGACTGTCACCATAATGTTCCTCAGCTAAGGCACTAATGCACTGTCAGTGACTCTCAAACATCTTTAATTGTGACCCACAATTCTTTGTAAAATCTGTACATCATTCTTCCTTAAGAAGCAGGGAAAGGGTTTTCCAAATTGTAGAGTGATCTTAGAGCAATGCCCTAGAGTTGGACAACCTGGATTTAAATTGTTGTTTCTTTATTAGTACAACTATTTTCTTGACCTTGGTCATGTTATTTAACTCTTCTGAGCTTTGGTCTTCTTATCTATATAATAGGAATATTAATAGTACTTACCTTTAAAAGGTGTTATGATGATTTTATATGTATATACATATCTACACACATGTGTATATGTATATATTATATATATATGTTTAGAGAGAGAGAGAGATGTTGGGGAGGTGGGGGCACTGACTCAGTAGAGCTATTTTTATTTGATATTTAGATCAATTCTTAGCTTTCTTTCAAGCATTGTATCAACTGAATCAGTTACCACTCTAGACATTATCAGTAACTTTTTTTTTTTACTGTTTAGCCATGTATTCAGTCAGGAAGTCTGGAGCCCATGAACACTGCATTGTTATAAATAAAATAATAGAAACATTTTTATCATTTAAAAAGTATTCATTAAGGAGGATATCTAATACATCTATAATCAAAAGTGAGTGATATACTATGTATTTTGTTCTCTAGTATTCCAAATTCAAAATAAGTCCCTTCGTGTGGGGCTAGGACATTGGCTTCTAAAACCAAAAATTATTACACTGCATTTTGATATAATTCATCAGAGTTTAGAGACTTGAATTCATTTTAAAAAGTTAGGTGCTCTCTTGCTGAAAAGAGTGCTTAATTGAATCCCTCAACTTCCAAAAATACTGAATACATTTTCATTGCATTTTATTGGAGTATGAAATTCTCATCCTGATGACCCCTTGTGGAAACCACATCTTATTACTTTTATATGCATCATTCTTCCACAGCAGAACATGCCGAGCACTCTCCCTGTTGCCTGTCAAATAGTTCCCCAGTTGTTTTAATAAATTTAATTCCAGAAGTTGCAGGTGAATGTATGTCTATAAATGCTTCTTAATAAACAATTAACAATTTCACACAAAGGATTCTGTGGGGATAGAAGAAACATTTTGAATAAAATAAGTTATTAGAAAATTGTTCAGTAATATGTGAAACTAACATGCTCAAGTCAGTGTAGGTCTGTTTTCTCCAAGAACATGTGTGTCCATCTGCTTTCCCTGGTGAGGCTGTCTGTGCTGACAAAGATTTGAAAATCAAAACCAACCATCAGAATCAAATGACTCTGTATTAGAACTATAAATGGCCTCTCATGCTTTGGACATTGAAATTGCTTGTTATCTAAAACTTTGTCATTTAAAAGTTATTTTATTTAGATTAATTCTAAGAATAGAAACAACTGGATCATTTCTGCGACAGAGTAAACTCTAAAACACAAGATGAGGGTTCTCCCACCTCAACTCTAAGAATGGATTATATGAGAGCAGAAAGGTATATGATTCTGTATACAGCCGGAATATCTTTGAAAATAGGAATAGTACAATTAAAACAGATCTCTCGGGCTTCTGATCATTTGGATGAAACGCCCATTGGGTCTCTGACTTTAGTCATCTTACTGGACAATTCAAATGACAAATTAATTTTATCTCAATTGAAAGTGTAGTCTCTATAAAAAAGACCCACTCCTCTGGGTGTAATTTGATGCTTTACTTCAACACAACACCATAAATACAACTTCAAAAGACAATGACTAAAGCTGACAAATATTTTCTACGTTGTCACATGCAATCACCTAGTCTCTCACACTGATTTTTATTTTCCTGTGGACTGTGCCAGCAGACGTTAATGTGCTACAAATGAACGTGTCAATTTTCTCATACCCAAGATGACAAGTGTTAAAGAATTCAACTTCAGAGGGACATGCTATCTGACCATTACCTGTCTTCCTCTTTTATATCAAGTTATTTTGTTGCCCATCCAGTGTCTGGTGTCCAATCAGAGGGTAGCATACGGAACATAATCCAAAAGCCAGAAATATTATTTTATCCATACCAGCTCTGAAACGACACTTCCTGTCCTCCTTTTGAAGGAAGATTAGCAGACTATTGAACCTCTTCTGCTTGAGGGTGCAGGGGAAGGAGGCCAGAGGCATCTGTTCCAGGTGCCGAGTTCTTGTCTATTTTGATTTATCAGAAGAATTCTTTCTTTGCTGCTTTAGTACTTTATTATTACTTTGCAGGAAGCTTTTTAGAAATGAGGCATAATTAAAGCTGTTAAAATATCACCTTTACAATGTACATCACATCTTAATTCACAGCACGTATTTAAGTTGATTTTAGCAAATTGCATATGCTGTATACCCGAATGAGTCTCATCAAGTGGCATCCTAAGGTGACCATTCCATTGAATTGTTTTCTGTGGTTACTGGTACAAGAGCTGAACTGCATTTTCAGGACAGATCTTAAGAAAATAAAATTATCAGTGTTCAAATGCATATTCCAATGTCAGAACACTCATTATTTCTGTGTATATTAATTCAAGGCACTTTGAAAACCACCTGGCCATGAGATAACATAGATACCATTCCAGGTTAATATGGTGCTATACATTGCAGAGTGTTAATGTGTTTACACATTAACATAAACACAATTTAATTGTGTTAAACACAATTGATTGTTTCCTGTGAGCTTTAGTGTTTATAGAATACCATTGTTTATCACAAGACAGATGTTTCTGTACGGTTGTTTTGATCTTAGGGTATTACAAACACTAATATCTTTGAATCTATGAATACATTATATTTTTAATAAAATCCCTTCTGAGTTATTTCTGATGCATACAGTAAAATTTACCTGGCAAAATGTCAACAGTTGTAGCTTTTATTACGTCATATGTGATTGCTCTCCAGAAAAAAGAAACCATATTGGCGTGTCATCAGTAAATCTTGGCAATGTTGATTTCTATCACTTTCATTTTCTTTAGCTACTTTAATGCATTCCTAAATTGTGCTGAAGAATTTTTCTGATTGAATTTCTGTGAGTGTTATTAGGTCTATACATTTACCTAATTTAAAATCTGTAATTTCTGACATAGTATCCAGCCATTTCCTGCTCTTTCCTCCCTTATGAAATATATGTGTAAACTTTTATATTTGCTTAACTCTTTTTCTTTTAGAAGACAGAATTTACTCAGATGGTATTAGTTTGTGCATGCATAGGAACATATTGAGTCAATTAATAACACACATCCTACTGTTTTGTTGCATCTGAATGCATAATAAATGATGTCCCTCAGTCCACTACAAATTCCCTCCTCGAAGAAGTACTCTGAAAGTCACAGAGAGGATCTTCTAAGATATGCCTCAGGTCCACATGACACCTGGACCTCCACTGCTCCCACAGCTCTGATGGACTGGGTGCACAGGGCCAAGGGTGTGTAATGGATTTTTGTCAAGTGGGAGGGGCTTCCCCTCTCATTCTGTTTTGTGTTGTTGTACCTCAAAGGAGAACTTTGGCAGGGCTAATTTGCTTCTATAACTTGTAAGTATTCTTCCTTTTACAGTTATTTTTCCCAAAGAAGACTTTTGGTCAGTATTTTTTATTTCATTTTAATATGCTGTATGCTCACTATGATACATATGAGACTAAGCCAAGGTTCTAAAAGAATCTGAAAGACATGCTGTCTTTTTCATGAAAAAGCCTATTTACTGGGTCTGGGTCACCATGCCTCCTTCTGAAGAATAAAACATACCAAGAGGTTCTTCAGGCCATGTGTAAACAGCTTATTTGGTGTGGGTGGTAGAAGGAGTCTTCCTCATTAGTTTGATAGACATGTCCAGACATATCTAAAGCTTACTTGAATGGGAAATTGCTGCAAATGATATCCTATACAGGTTAGCACTTTGTCAAATGCATTACTTAACTGTATAGTTTTTTAATGTGTCTTTTAAATTTATATTTTGTTATACAAGTTTTATTTTTATATATTTGCATATATCTTGTGTGACTAATGACCACACCTGGCATTTCTTCAATTTCTGTCTCTATACCAGGATATATATCGTATCTTGTGATCTGAATTTTTTTTTTTTTTTCTGTAAGGAGATAAGCCCTGTGCTAACATCTGCCAATCCTCCTCTTTTTTTGCTGAGGAAGACTAGCCCTGGGCTAACATCTGTACCCATCTTCCTCCACTTTATATGGGACGCTGCCACAGCATGGCTTGACAAGCAGTGCGTCGGTGCCCGCCCAGGATCTGAACCGGCGAATCCCTGGCCACCTCAGCGGAGCGTGCACACTTAACTGCTTGCACCACTGGGCCAGCCCCTGAATAATTTTTTAAAAAATTATTATAACTGTTTGATCTATTTAGAATTGATTGAGGATATGGAGAGGAATAGGCGTTATTCTTTGACACAGCTATTTCAATTTTTCAACAATATGTACTAAATGAGTTCTATGCCCAGAGTGTTTTTGGTTTTGACACATTCTTAGTTCTTCCAATACTTAGCAATATTTAATGACATGTTTATTTTAGTCTACTAATTTTTGTTTAAATTTCATAATACTTTAAATTTCATTAATTGCTTCTTTAGAATTGTGCTAAAAACGTATATTTTATTTAATAATCATAACAATTTGTAAGGTAGTTATTAATATTCCTGTTTTGCAATCAAGACAACTGAGATCTAGAAAGATTTCATTACTAAGTGGCAGAACCATATTTTAATGATTTCAAATCATATGTTGCTAGCTATTATTCTATGCTACCTCCTTTTTTTAAATCCTTATTAAATGTTACTGCATACCAGTCAATTTGCTAATTTTTATTTTGCAATATGTTGCAATATTTAGTAAGAAAAATACAACAGTCTACCCGTTTATGTGCTTAACATATATGCACATACACACAAACACACACAGGCACAGATATTCTTTTGATATGCAAATGAGTTAATTCTTTCAGCTGTCCCTAATTCTGAGCCAATCAAGTTCTATTAAGTCTTCCAAGATATATTAATTGCTATTTTAATCAACTTCTGTGTTCATTTTCAAATTTTATCATCTTCACTTTCGATATTCTTTTGAAAATGGCTTACATGATTTCTCATTGTTTATTTCTATCATCTTATTTCTACCATTAAAATAAATCTTTAATGCTCCATAAAAATCGGTTTGAAGTTTTCTGGTACTTTCATGAATAGAATTATCTTTTGTATTATTTCTCCACTTCATTTTTTATTGGATTTACCAGATTTCCTTCAACTCTGCAACTCTTTTACTAAATCTAGTAATGTTATTTAGTCTCTTGGATTTTTCTGATTCTGTAATCATGCCAACAGAAAAAAATTATATATTTTGTTTCCTTTTTCATTCATATTGCATTTTTTCTTTGTAATTTGCCCCATTTTGTGTTAGTTCTGTACGCTAAAAGAAAGCATTCCTTTCTTGCTTTTCTTTTTCAAGGCAGTTTTTCTTTTTCTAATTTTGTTTTTTATTAATTACAAATAACTGTTTCCATTCAGATAAAATAGATATTTTGGTATGTTAAAATTTTAAGTGTGAAATTTAAAAAGTTTTCTGAATTTTACCGTATTTTACATTTCCATAGTTAAGTACACAAAAGTGTACTTTGTGTACTTAAAATTATTTAATTTGGTGAGTTATATAGGAAAAATGGTGAAAGACATTGAAATGGACCAGAATACTGCTGGATGTCCTACCTAGTGCACCCATCATGGTTATATCAATTTTTTCTTTGATTTCAGCTGTGTTTCCACTCTGTAATTTGTCAAAAATTGTTAATAATGAATATCAATATCATTCAAAGAAATGCAAATTGATTGCATCTAGTGGGATAGAATTGATTATTGCCCTGTGGAAAGACATTTTGCAGCCGTTTGTAAATCCATTTTAGCATTTCTTATTTGCTTTTACATATTATTATCTATTTTTATTTCTTATTTGACTACTTTTTCCTCACAAAATCCTGCACATATATGTTTATAACAGCTTTATTCGTAATTGCTAAGAACTGGAAGCAACCAAGATCTCCTTCATATGTGAATATATAAACAAACTGTAGTATGTCTATACAATGGAATATTATTTAAGGATTTTAAATAATGATTTATCAAGCCACAAGAAGACATGAGTGGATCTGAAATGCATGTTGCTAAGTGCATGAAGCCACATACTTTATGATTCCAATTAAATGATATTCTGTAAAAGGGAAAACTATAGATATAGTAAAAAAGATCAGTGGATGAAGGGAGTTCAGAGGTAGCAGAAAAAGGGTGGTTTAAAATTAAATGACAATGTCTTCACCAGACTAATATCCCTACTTGGTAACTAGTGACAAAGTGCCTATAAAATAGCGTTTCTAAAAGGATGATTATTATTTGCACCAACTTGTTAGGCATCTCTTTGCATTGAAACAGGGTTTACGAAAATCATAAATCATGAATTATTTTCATAAGAGTTTATAACAGTCTTATGCCAGCCAGAAATAATAAGTTCTACATATAGCTGGATTTGAGTGAAATTTTTAAATAAAAATAATTAAAGCAAAGTATAATTACTTAGGACAGTTAACTTATCTAAAGTTACTTAGAAAATGAAAAAGTCACTATGGAATCATTGGAGAAGATTTCATGAAAAAAAATACAAAAGAAGTGAGACTATTATTGAAGGAAAGATTGTACCGTGGCCAGAAAACAGGTGTGAGAACGAGTAGGGTTGAGATAAATAGAGATTCAGTAAATTGTCACAATAATCGGAGTAATACAATTTGAGTAATTAGAACAAGTGGTTTCTTTATAATGCACTGGAGAAGAATTAAAACTATAAAACCTTTAGCAGAAAACAGTGGAGTAAATTTTCATGACCTTGGATTAGGCAATATTTTCTTAGATATGATACAAAAAAGCACAACTGTCAAAAAAGCAAGAGAAAAATTGGACTTTGCCAAAATAAAAAACTTTTGGATTTCGAAGGACACTATGAAGAAAGTGAAAAGACAACCCACAGAATGAGAGAAAATATTTGCAAATCCTTTATATTATAAAGGACTTGAATCCAAAATATATAAAGGACTTTTAAATGCTCAGCAATAAAAAGACCAACCCAACAACAACAACAAGAATGGACAAAGCATCTGAATCAAATTTCTCCAAAGAAGATACACAAATGGCCAATAATCACATGAAAAGATGCTCAACAACATTAAGGAAATTCAAATAATCAAAAATACAATGAGATACCCCCTTGGATGGATAAAGTAAAAAAAAAAATGAAAAATGACAGTGACAAGTGTTGACAAGGACATAGACAAATTGAAACCCTCACACATGCTGATGGGAATGTAAAATGGTGTAGCTACTTTGGAAAACAATTTGGTGATTGCTCTAATAGTTGAACATGGAGTTATCACGTGACCCAGCAATTCCACTTGTGGTATATACAGGAGAGAATGGAAATCATGTCCACATAAAAACATGAATGAATGTTTATGGTATTATTTTTTAAATATTAGCCAAATGTGCAGCAAACCAAATTTTCATCAACTAAAGAATGGATAAATAAGATGTGGCATATCATAAAATGGAATAGTATTTAGTCGTAAAAAGAAATTAAGTACTGAAATATGCTGCAACATGGATAAACCTTGAAAACATGCTAAGTGAAAGAAGACAGATGCAAAAGGTCATATATCTTTTAGTTCCATTCTGAAATTTCCAGAATAGGTAAATCCATAGAGACAGAATGTAGTTTATTGGTTACCAGGGACTAGGAGGAGGAGAAATTTGGAATGACTGAAAATGGATATGGGGTTTCTTTTTGGGGAGATGAAAATGTTCTAAAATTAGATTATGGTGATGATTGCACACCTCTGTGAATATACCACTGAATTGTATGCTTAAAAAATGGTGAATTTTATGGTATGTGGATTATACTTCAAGGAAGTTGTTGTAAAAGAAAGATATACTTAAGAAAGAGTAGCTTTGTGTTTTTATACTCCTTATCAAAAGTAAAATTTTAATTGTGCTTTGACTGAATTCAAGGAAATTCATTAAAATATACTGTGAGAAATTTTTAACACACAGTGTCTTATCAATTCAATTCTTGACTCTTCAAGGCTGAGGATAATTAGTGTCCACCCATATTCCATCTAACATGAATCCCTGCTGATATGTGTAAAATAGAGGAGCTAGAAGACTCTTAGATCTGAGGAGAAAGTGTTTAACCCAGTTGCCAGAAGGAAGACATTTGTCATTCTCATTCCAAGACTGAATAACCGCCAAATCTGGCGTGCCATGCTATGTGCTCATGTTGGAGCCATGGACTCTGGTAACAGTGCAGCTAGACTTAGTAGGCATGAAAAAAGAATTATTTCTGATGGGACATTTGTGACACTCAGCTGCTCTAATCAGACTTAGAGCACTAATTTCTTAGAGTGAATAGTGAGAAAATCTCCCACATACCAGATTCTGTGCAAGTTCTCTAACCAAATGTGATCTATATCTGCATGCCTAACTAATTTATAACGTGCATTAAATTTAGAAATGTTAGAAAAAATAAGGATTTTAAGTGATCATTTAATCTGAGCCCTTTAGATTGCTATAAAGAAATCAGAAACAAAACCGTGAAGTGATCTGCCCACAGTTTAAATCTATTTAGCAGCGACGTCAGGGAGGGATCTTAGGTTTCTAAGTTTCTCTCCTTCCCACAATACCCCCAAACCAGTATCCTTTTCAGCAACTCCCCCTCCTCAATTCCTCCTAGTCAATTAAAATGATACAAATTATATTCATATATATATATATATATATATATATATGGTTGTTATTGTTAAAAAAACAATTTTTGAGAGCCATCTATATTTCTCATACTGGGTGTATATTACAACATTCAATCTATAAAACAATAATCAAGTATATTTTACAAATGAGAAAAACATACTCAAAGTGACTAGATATTTTACAAATAAGAAAATCTATCCTCGGGGCCGGCCCGGTGGCACGAGCGGTTAAGTGCGCGTGCTCCGCTGCAGCAGCCCGGGGTTCGCCGGTTCGGATCCCAGGCGCTTGCTGAGGCACCGCTTGGCAAGCCATGCTGTGGCGGTGTCCCAGACAAAGTGGAGGAAGATGGGCACGGATGTTAGCCCAGGGACAGTCTTCCTCAGCAAAAAAGAGAAGGATTGGCAGATGTTAGCTCAGGGCTGATCTTCCTCACAAAAAAAAAAAAAAGAAAATTTATCCTCCAAGTTAAAGTCACAGCTTTTAGCTCTCCAAGAGCGGGAAACTGCACCCTATTATTCAAGCTGTATAGTCAGAGTTGTACTTATCATCCTCTACTAGCTGAGGGGCCTAGAGAATTCCATGTCTACAGTAATTTAATAGAAGTATGAAAAGGCATTGTTTTGCTTGTTTGAAGAAGATGTTAGTTACAATTAAGAACAAGCACCAAGGCATAAGCAGTTCCCCTATGAGTACTGTAGAGTCAAGTTGATGCAATTATGAGAAAGGAAGTCATGCAAAACTTAACCTTACAAAATTGAGTGTTCCAGGTTGATTGACTCTGAAACATCAAAAACAATAATAGAAAAATTTTGTCACAGTAGGTACTTGTTTACGAAAATGTCACTGTATGTACTATATTGCTTTTGCATAATTGTTGCATTTCAGATTTGTTCACTGAACAAGCCAATTCAACAGACAGGTTGTCATTAAATTTCACTGGTGGGAGGCATATAAGATTTGCAGGCTTTTAATAGTTCAAACATGTCATCAGCCATCATTTAAAAAAACTCTACTGCACGTATTAGTCATTTACAACATAAGAGCAATATCAATACAATTATTTTGAAATCTATTTCTTAACCCTTCATTCCTAAGTAAAATTTTGATAGTATTTCAATTGTGCTTTTTTATTATTACTATAATATGTGTTCTATAATATAATTCTAGTAGGCATTCAATAAATATTGAGCCAAGATCATTCTACTAATACGACACACTTAATAATTTCACATTGGAGAGTGAAAGAATATACTATGATATGTGTCACACACACACACACACACACACAAAGAATTTCAAATCAAGCAGAATAAAGAACATAGTATAAAGCATTATGTTTTGATTTTATCTTTTAACTTCTTAAAATGCACAGTAAAATGTATTGATTCCCATAAAATTTTTTCAAAATGTATATTTGTGTCTTTTATTTAACACCCTAAATTGTAATAAAATACATTCTTTTCAACTCATATGTTTCTTAGAAATAATTAGCAATTATTCCTATCATTTAGAAAGAATGCTATATAAAGTATTAAAAAAACTCTCTAAATATGTAATCAGCAAGTCCATGACATAATATTTTTGAACTAATAGTTTCCAAGTACATATTCCTAAGAGTTCTTTAAAAGGTTATTAATTAATTTTAAAACATCATATTTTAGGAGCTAATCTTGGAAAATGGCAACTTGACTGCTGTTCACTTTCCCTCTAACTTCCAAATCTAAGTTTTCTCTGAGCCAAGCAATTCTGGTGAGCATAAGCTGACCGGGTAAGAGTTAGGCCACAGGTTATTTGGGCCCTGGAGAGAGGACTGCGGTGCAGCTTCCTTCTTCACGGGCTGGCCAGTCCCCAGGAGTGCTGCAGTGGAGCCCAGGGAACAGAACGCAGCACTGATTTTGGAGTGAGCTAGGCATTCAGTTCTGTGTGGATCTGGCAAAGAGAGTGGAGACTGATTGAGTCACTGACAAAGAGAAGGCTAAACCGGTTACTAATATAGAAGCTAGATGAATGCAAAATACATTGAGGAAAAAAACAGCAAGAATTCTTTTCTCCAGATAACAGCCTCCCCTTGCAACATAATTCCAAAGGTCCAGAGTCCTCTTTGCCTTTCAGGAATTGCATAATTCCTGTCATTAAGAACTTAGATAACAGATTTGAGCCTCAAATCAGCAAACAGAGCAAAATAGCAGCCAAGTTAAATGTCTCCAGCAACCAGAGGCAATAAAGGAATAAGTAGAACAATTAGAACATGAGCCCCTTGTACTGGATTGTCTCTGTCAACTTGGCACCACCACCACTCCTTCTAAGACTCTCTTGCATTTCAGAGAGGAAGCTTAGAGCTATTTGGTTTTGAGTTAAGAGTTTTCTCGATGAGAGGAACTTCAGTGAGACTGTGAAAGTGGAATGGAAGCGGGGCTCATCATTTTGGAAAACGTTGTAACCATGACATTCACAGCACCTTCTTGGTAAACACTTGATTATCATCCACTTTACTGCTACAGATGGAGAGAGATCTGGGAAACTCACTCAGCACTCTTGAGAATGGCTGAAGTTTCCTGATGTCCTTTTGCGAACCAGTTGCTTAGGTATTTCAGGCTGAGTTCCTAAGTGTTTGCTTCCCTGACCTTCCTGCTACAGATTCTCTGATCTTCTTTGGTATCTTCCCTGGACCTTCATTCCTTCCAGTTTCCAAGTAAACCCTCATTCCTATATTCTACCTTTATTCCCAAAATACATAGAATGGGTCTGTTTTCCACATAGAACCCAAACTGTTACACCCAGTGAAATAAAAGATCCAAGTACACCACCACTATATATATATACATATATACACATATACATAACATATATATAACATCATATATAACATACATATATATATGTATATTTCTGTTCGTGTCTGACCAGAAGTAGACCTCTTGAGTAGAGCAGTAGTGTGGTTTTTCTAGCAGATTCATCTGCTTATGCATCTGCTTCACAGTATGCATTATGAGGTTTTAAAATCATTTTGTAAAAAAAATATTCAATAGATGACTTAAGGGAGAGGAAAAGTATTGTTGAGATCCAAAATAATGACCTGAAAACCAAGTGCAAGAAATATCACAAAGAAAACAATAAAAATTTTGAAATACAAATATTATAAAAGAAAAAAAGAGAGCCTTGAAAGATATTTACATGTAGAGCTAACAGTTAAAAGAATGGGAAGGATTAAACACTCAGAGAAAATTTCCCTGGGCTTTGAAGAGGACTCCAGTTCAAAAGGTCACATCAAAATCCTGTTGCACTGGAAAAAGAAGTGCACACCTAGTCATATACTGATGAAAGTATTGAACTCTAAGGATAATGAAAAAAAATGTTTTACTCTCTTCCTTGCAAAAAGAACAAGAGAAAAAAATCATATATTCATTGTACATCTCTGTCACACTGCTACCCGCCAGTGTAGCACCACTGTTGTACAGTTTTCTTGAAGATTCTGACTCCAGAGAATCTTTTACCTGACCAAGAGGTCATTGGCTTGTCATAGGCTAAGAAATCATCCTTCTTCCACATCCTTCCCAGCCCTACACTAGGCTGAAGAAGCCATAATAATTTGAAACTTAAAGATTCTCTGGATATCCAAGTACCAGAATCAAGAGTAAATCCTTTCTCTAGATTAAGCCTTATTATTTGATTTATTTAAAAATAAATAATGAGATGGAAATTTTAGGATATCACATTCCTACAAACCAAAGGTTCTTCTATTGTCCCTTTATTCTCTACTTTAAAAAAAAAGGTGTTTGTATTTATTTATCTTAAAAAGTGTGTGTATTTATTTATTTATGACATTCAATATGATCATGCTGTTTTTATCCCTCTGCCTGCAAAATTTCAGTCCTTTTCATGTCTGACCAGAAGTAGAACCCCTAAGTGGGGCAGTAATATGGCTTGCCAGCAGATTCATCTGCTTAAAGGCAGGGGTGGAAAGGTAGTGTTTACATATTCTTATTATCTATTTTAAGACAGAAAAAAAAGGCAAGAAATATTTTGACATTTTTCTTTTCTTTCCTCCTCCAAAATTTCGTATCCTTTTTAGTCAGCCTAGGTCTTCAGGTAAAGTCAATTTAGAGAAAAAGATGAGGCCAACCCTCAATGGATGTGTACATGAGTGAGAAATAAACTTTTTGCCTTTGCAAACTAATTTAGTGCTCAGGCCAATAAAATGAAATATTCATTCTATCTTTATTTCTGGAGTTTCCTCCTATTTAATTACTAATTTTACCCACTGGTGAGACCATGTGCATTTATTTTACATTTACAAGCCAAGAATTACTCTGCTTGCTAAAATCTTCTGTTGAAATATTTGGCAGATCCATGCCACCCATAGTGACCTGGGACCAGGTAAATGCTGGAAGCATCTCAAAATTTGACTATATCAGATTATTATAAATGTAAATAACAATTAAACAGTTGAGAGGAGTCCATTAGGATTATTCAAATTGTTAGGACTATTAAAACATGTTCAATCTCTACTAAAAATTCAAATTATTTATTTAAACGTAGTTTAAAAATAATTGTCTTTAATTCACTCTAAACTTGTCTTAATAGTCACTGCTGTCAGCTAGTCCAAGGATCTGTTATAATGCTCTCCCTTAGAGTCAATGGCAATCTATGTTCTAGCTGTACAGCCCTAAGTTTCAGAATTTAATTGGACCAGACTGGATTAATCTCAGAGACTGTGGATCCTACCTAATGACTATATTCATGTCTGATTGTCCCACACTGTAGACAACAGTACACTGGATAAAAGAGAAGGCAATTATTGGGACCTCACTCACCCACGCTTATCAGCCACACTTTTTATCCAAAACTTTCTGGCTTTGAGGTCAGAATATTTGCAACACCTGGGAGAATGTTAAAGAAATCTCTTCCACGTATTCTGGCTGTTGTGATTTCAAACTGTATTTTTTTTTTTTTTAATTTTTTGTTTATTGCAGTAACATTGGTTTATAACATTGTAAAAATTTCAGGTGTACATCATTGTACTTCTATTTCTGCATGGACTACATCATGTTCACCACCAAAATACTAATTACAACCCATCACCACACACATGTACCGAATTATCCCTTTCACCCTCCTCCCTCCCCCCTTCCCCTCTGGTAACCACCAATCCAATCTCTGTCCCTATGTATTTGTTTATTGTTGTTATTATCTACTACTTAATGAAGGAAATCATACGGTATTTGACCTTCTCCCTCTGACTTATTTCACTTTGCATTATACCCTCAATGTCCATCCATGTTGTCACAAATGGCTGGATTTCGTCGTTTCTAATGGCTGAGTAGTATTCCATTGTGTATATATACCACAGCTTCTTTATCCATTTGTCCCTTGATGGGCACTTAGGTTGCTTCCAAGTCTTGGCTATCGTGAATAAGGCTGCAATGAACACAGGGGTGCATGTACCTTTGCAAATTGGTGTTTTCATGTTCTTTGGATAAATACCCAACAGTGGAATAGCTGGATCATATGGTAGTTCAATCGTTGATTTTTTGAGGAATCTCCATACTGTTTTCCATAGTGGCTGCACCAGTTTGCACTCCCACCAGGAGTGTATGAGAGTTCCCTTCTCTCCACATCCTCTCCAACACATGTTGTTTCCTGTCTTGTTAATTATAGCCATTCTGACGGGCATGAGGTGATATCTCATTGTAGTTTTGATTTGCATTTCCCTGATAGTTAGTGATTTTGAACATCTTTTCATGTGTCTGTTGGCCATCTGTATATCTTCTTTGGAGAAATGTCTGTTCAGGTCTTTTGCCCATTTTTTAATTGGGTTGGTAGTTTTTTTGTTGTTGAGATGCATGAGTTCTTTATATATTTTGGAGATTAAGCCCTTATCAGATGTATGGTTTGCAAATATCTTCTCCCAATTGTTAGGTTGTCTTTTCGTTTTGTTGATGGTTTCCTTTGCTGTGCAAAAGCTTTTTAGTTTGATGTAGTCCCATTTGTTTATTTTTTCTATTGTTTCTCTTGCCCGGTCAGATGTGGTGTTTGAAAAGATGTTGCTAAGACCGATGTCGAAGAGCGTACTGCCTATGTTTTCTTCTAGAACTTTCACAGTTTCAGGTCTTACATTCAAGTCTTTAATCCATTTGGAGTTAATTTTTGTGTATGGTGTAAGGTAAGGATCTACTTTCATTTTTTTGCATATGGCTATCCAGTTTTCCCAACACCATTTGTTGAAGAAACTTTCTTTTCCCCATTGTATGTTCTTGGCTCCTTTGTCAAAGATTAGCTGTCCATAGATGTGTGGGTTTATTTCTGGGCTTTCGATTCTATTCCATTGATCTGTGTGTCTGTTTTTGTGCCAGTACCATGCTGTTTTGGTTACTATAGCTTTGTAGTATATTTTGAAATCAGGGAGTGTGATACCTCCAGCTTTGTTCTTTTTTCTCAGGATTCCTTTAGCTATTCGGGGTCTTTTGTCGTTCCATATAAATTTTAGGATTCTTTGTTCTATTTCTGTGAAAAATGTTGTTGGAACTTTGATAGGGATTGCATTGAATCTATAGATGGCTTTAGGAAGTATGGACATCTTAACTATGTTAATTCTTCCAATCCAAGAGCACGGAATATCTTTCCATTTCTTTGTGTCTTCTTCAATTTCTTTCAGAAATGTTTTATAGTTTTCGGTGTACAGATCTTTCACCTCTGTGGTTAAGTTTATTCCTAGGTATTTAATTCTTTTTGTTGCAATGTAAATGGGATGGTATTCTTAATTTCTCTTTCTGCTACTTCGTTGTTAGTGTACAGAAATGCAACTGATTTTTGTATGTTGATTTTGTATCCTGCAACTTTACCATATTCGTTTATTACTTCTAAAAGTTTTCTGGTGGATTCTTTAGGGTTTTCTATATATAAAATCATGTCATCTGCAAATAGTGACAGTTTCACTTCTTCCTTTCCAATTTGGATCCCTTTTATTTCTTTCTCTTGCCTGATTGCTCTGGCTAGGACTTCCAACACTATGTTAAATAGGAGTGGTGACAGTGGGCATCCTTGTCTGGTTCCTGTTCTTAGAGGGATAGCTTTCAGTTTTTCACCATTGAGGATGATATTAGCTGTGGGTTTCTCATATATGGTCTTTATTATGTTGAGGTACTTTCCTTCTATACCCATTTTATTCAGAGTTTTTATCATAAATGGATGCTGGATCTTGTCAAATGCTTTCTCTGCATCTATTGAGATGATCATGTGATTTTTGTTCTTCATTTTATTAATGTGGTATATTACGTTGATTGATTTGCGAATGTTAAACCATCCCTGCATACCTGGAATAAATCCCACTTGATCATGGTGTATAATCTTTTTAACGTATTGTTGTATGCGATTTGCTAGTATTTTGTTGAGGATTTTCGCATCGATGTTCATCAGTGATATTGACCTGTAATTTTCTTTTTTTGTGTTGTCCTTGTCTGGTTTTGGTATCAGGGTAATGTCAGCTTCATAGAATGAGTTAGGGAGCTTCCCCCCCTCCTCAATTTTTTGGAAGAGTTTGAGAAGGATAGGTATTAAGTCTTCTTTGAATGTTTGGTAGAATTCACCAGGGAAGCCGTCTGGTCCTGGACTTTTATTTTTGGGGAGGTTTTTGATTACTGTTTCGATCTCCTTTACTGGTGATTGGTCTATTCAAATTCTCTACTTCTTCTTGATCCAGTTTTGGAAGGTTGTATGATTCTAAGAATTTATCCATTTCTTCCAGATTGTCGAATTGGTTGGCGTATAGCTTTTCATAGTATTCTCTTATAATCTTTTGTATTTCTGAGGTGTCTGTTGTAACCTCTCCTCTTTCATTTCTTATTTTACTTATTTGTGCCTTCTCTCTTTTTTTCTTGGTGAGTCTAGCTAAAGGTTTGTCAATTTTGTTGGTCTTTTCAAAGAACCAGCTCTTGGTTTTATTAATTTTTTCTATTTTTTTTTGGTCTCCATTTCATTTATTTCTGCTCTGATTTTTATTATTTCCCTTCTTCTACTGATTTTGGGCTCTGTTTGTTCTTCTTTTTCCAGTTCCTTTAGGTGCATTGTTAGATTGTTTATTTGAGATTTTTCTTGTTTGTTGAGATAGGCCTGTATTGCTATAAACTTCCCTCTTAGAACCGCTTTTGCTGTATCCCATAAATTCTGGCATATCGTATTTTCATTTTCATTTGTCTCCAGGTATTTTTTGATTTCTTCTTTGATTTCTTCGTTAACCCAGTCGTTGTTCAGTAGCATTTTGTTTAATCTCCATGTATTTGTGGCTTTTCTGATTTTCTTCCTATAGTTGATTTCTAGTTTCATACCGTTGTGGTCAGAAAAGATGCTTGGTACTATTTCAATCCTCTTAAATTTATGGAGACTTGTTTTGTGGCCTAATATGTGATCAATCCTGGAGAATGTCCCATGTGCATTTGAAAAGAACGTGTATTCTTCGGTTTTTGGATGGAATGCTCTGTATATATCTACTAGGTCCATCTGTTGTAGTGTGTCGTTTAAGGCCAATGTTTCCTTATTGAACTTCTGTTTGGATGATCTATCCGTTGGTGTAAGTGGAGTGTTAAAGTCCCCTACTATTATTGTGTTACTGTCTATTTCTGTTTTTATGTCTGTTAATAATTGCTTTATATATTTAGGTGCACCTACATTGGGTGCGTAGATATTTACAAGTGTTATATCCTCTTGTTGGATTGTTCCCTTGATCATTATATAATGCCCTTCTTTGTCTCTTTTTACAGTTTTTGTTTTAAAGTCTATTTTGTCTGATATGAGTACTGCTACCCCAGCTTTCTTTTCATTGCCATTTGCATGGAGTATCTTTTTCCATCCCTTCACTTTCAGTTTGTGAGTGTCTTTAGGTCTGAAGTGTGTCTCTTGTATGCAGCATATATATGGGTCTTGTTTTTTTATCCAGTCAGCCACCCTATGCCTTTTAATTGGAGCATTTAGTCCATTGACGTTTAAAGTAGCTATTGATAAGTATGTACTTATTGCCATTTTTTAACTTTTTTTTTTTTTTCCCTCAGTGTTTTAGTAGTCCTTCTCTGTTCCTTACTTCTTCTATACAGAATTGATGGTCACTTTAGTTTGACCTCTGTCTGAAAGCTGTACTCTTTAATTACCCTCCTCCCTCCTTTTATGTTTTTTATATCATATCTAACCTCTTTTTTGTGCATTTGTATCCATTACGTTCTAATCGTGGAAATAGATAATTTTTCCTTTTTGTGGTCTTCTCTTTTCCCCTTAAATCAGTCCCTTTAACATTTCTTGTAACACTGGTTTCTTGGTGACAAACTCCTTTAATTTTTGCTTATCTGGGAAAATTTTGATCTCTCCTTCCATTTTGAACGATAACCTTGCTGGGTAGAGTATTCTTGGCTGTAAGTTTTTTCCTTTTAGCACTTTAAATATATCGTGCCATTCTCTTCTAGCCTGTAAGGTTTCTGTTGAGAAGTCAGCTGATAGCCTTATGGGGTTTCCTTTGTATGTAACTTGACATTCTTTTGCAGCTTTTAGGATTCTCTCTTTATCTTTAATTCTGGACATTTTGATTATGATGTGTCTTGGTGTGGGCCTCTTTGGGTTTATCTTGTGTGGGGCTCTCTGTGCCTCCTGTACCTGGATGTCTGTTTCCTTCCTTAGGTTAGGGAAGTTTTCATCTATTATTTCTTGAAATAGATTCTCTGCCCCCTTGTCTCGCTCTTCTCCTTCCGGGACACCTATAACACGGATGTTAGTGCGCTTGATATTGTCCCAGAGGTCCCTTAGACTGTCCTCACTCTTTTTAATTCTTTTCTCTTTTACCTCTTCAGCTTGGGTAATTTCTTCTAGTCTTTCGTCCAGTTCACAGATCCGTTCTTCTGTATCCTCTACTCTGCTTTTGAGTCCCTCTAATGAATTTTTCATTTCCAGTATTGTATTCTTCATTTCTGATTGGTTCTTTTTTATATCTTCCATTTCTTTGTTGACATTCTCACTGAGTTCATCTATTCTTCTCCCCAGATCAGTGAGCATCCTTAACACTCTTAGTTTGAACTCTCTGTCGGGTAGGTTGCTCATTTCTGTTTCACTTAGTTCCTTTTCTGGGGTTTTGTCCTGTTCCCTTACTTGGAATGTATTCTTTTGCCTCCTCATTTTGCCTCTTTCCCTGTGCTTGTGTCTACGTATTAGGTAGGTCAGCTACGTCTCCTGCTCTTGGATAGGTGGCCTTATGTAAGTGATGCCTTAGGAGGCTTCCAGTGTGCTTCCCTCAGTTCTCAATGTTCCAGGGGTGACCCCTATGTGGGCTACGTGTGTCCTTCTATTGTGGCCTATTAGCTCTCCCTATAGGCGCCCAGGGAGGCTGAGTTATGCTCCTGGCCAGCTGTTGTAATGCTCAGCTGCTTGTAGTTGTTGTGGGCCCTTCAGTCTCTTTATCAGGTGTGGGGAGCCCCAGCACAGTTGGCTGCAAGTTCTAATACCACATTTGTGTTGCAGTATTTCTTTTAAGTGAGTAGGCCCCCAGTGTGGCAGGTTGTTAGGCTCTGGGCCTTACAATTGCTGTAAACCTCTAGCCTATTAGGTCTCTTGTCAGCTCTCTGAGGATTGCAGCTGGGTGGGGCTGCCCTCAGGCACAGGAGCACCCAATTCTTTCAGGCTTTGGAAGGTGGGGCAAACCTCCTATGTGGGTCTTTGAGAAGCACAAGTCTTCTGCAGCTGACAAGCCCTGTTGCCCACAGGTCCACACACACAGTCAACACAGTCCTGCCCAGTGTGAGTGCCCCGACCTCCCCAAGCAGACCCAGTCTCTCCACAGCGGGAGCCCCACACACTCCGCCACAACCCCACACTCTCCACCCGCTCCTTGTGCACACCCTGCCCTGCTCAAGTCAGCTCAGTTGCCAGGCTGCAGAGAATCCAGTCACCAATCTATGCAGGCCCACACGTTGCCTGAGGGCTTGTTGTTGGGTGGGGCCAGTCTCTAGGGTGGGCTGCCTGCCCTGGCTGAGCTGGATTAAATCGGTGCTCTAGCGGGTGGGGCAGACCCTGGGCTAGCAGGTCTCAGGGAGAACTCCAATGGCCTGTGTGTCAGCACGCTCAGACCAGGCCACTACAATGGCCGCCGCCAATGTCCCAGTCCCTGGAGAGGTCTCACCCCTCACCGAGATGCACTCAGGGCCTATTAGGTGAGTCTCTTTTCACCGAAGCACTGTGTACCTTTCTTTCTGGTGATTTTAGGATGCTTTCTGGAACGGGTAAATTTGTGCACGGGCCCTTTAAGAGCCAGTTTTCGTTTCTTTGTGAACCGGGTTTTCTGGGGGTGCTCCCCAATGCTTTAGTAGCAGGCAAAGTCAGATATTATGCCACTGGTGTCGATTGTGCTGGGTCCACAAAATGCCCACAGCGGGGGCGCTCCCCGGCTCAGGGCCCCGCGCCTCCAGGGAGGCTGCGTACCTGTGAGCTGCTCCGGGCGGCCGTGACGCTGGCGGCTTGTGAAGGCGGCGTTTTTCCTCTCCGGAAGGGAGTCTCTGCCTCTTCTACCCCAGTTAGGATTGTCCGTTGTTGCAGGAGTTCCTCTTATCCAGTTTTCAGTTCTGTCTCAGGGGTAATTTTTCCACGAGTAGTTGTAAATTGGCTGTGTCCACAGGAGGAGGTGAGTTCAGAGTCTGCCTATGCCGCCATCTTGACTCCGCCTCAAACTGTATTTTTAAATAAGAAAGTTTTATTTGATTTACTTTTTACCCATCAATCCATAATTGCCATTGATGTTTATCAATACATTTTGCATGCATACCACAGAATCGTATATTATTTTTATTGCTAAGGTTTATTTAAAATTAACTGTTTCAAACCTGGAAATATTCTATTGAAATACTTTAAATTATGATTCATCTTCCAGGGTCTTCATATAACTATATAGTCTTATAGGATATTCCATAATTTAATGAGAATAGAATTAATTTGAATTATTGTTTAATCGATTGTGTTCATCTACAGGGGCTATATCAAAGAATTATTAAGTTAAATACTTATCTTTTATTAAATTAAAGATAACTTGGAAACTGGCTTTTCTTGCAGAATACGTTGCTTGGCTTCTTGTATGGGAGAATTTACTGAAAGTCAAAGTTACTTAAACTAAGAAAACGTATTATTTTTAACTAAAGGCACCTGTCCACAAAAATATAAGTAAATCTATATTTACAGATATATGTATATACACACATACATACATATATAAAATCAGGCAAACGTGCATTTTAGTTGTGATATGCTAAAAGAATTCAGACTCCCAATAGAAATCATTAGTGCCTTATCACTGCTGAAGATGGTGCAGTGGGTAAAACCAATTTACAGATGATAACCAATAAAATGAGTTGACAGGCTGCTGTGTGCTGACCTAAGGAAAGAATATACAGTCACTGGCTTCAGGGACTCAGTAAGCGATTTTGATTGTTGTTTCCTTTTTTGGATAGTGGGGAGAAGGGATGGTTTTATAGTCTCTGCAAAATGGAAAGATAGCTTTCAAATGACCCCTGGCCCTTTATTCATTGCTATGTCTAAGCATGTGCTACAACTTTTCCTCCAAATTCTGTCAAATTAAGAATAGGCTATTCTCATAAATTCAAGCATGAGAGGGTACTGGAATTTGCTGCCACCATTGTCTGTTGGTTGTCATTTCAAAGGTGCTTTAGAGAAAAGTGCCATTCAAAATAAAAGTCTGGAGGAACAATAACTACTCCAATTTATTTTTTCTCCATTTGTCTCTTTGGAATGAGTACCAGGGTCCTTTCTCTAGTTACAGAAAGTCATCAACCTTATATGAGCACATCATGCACATCTAATCTTCAACATTTTAAGTGTTCTGTCATCTACAGATAATTTTTTGTTTTGCTCTGATGCTTCCCTGAGGCTTTTGCAATTAGATACAGGCCAGTGGGTTTTATCTTCAGCAAAGATGAAATGTCTCATAGCTGGGTGGGAAAGGACTGTGCCAGGTGATTTTGGCTATAGGCTTCTGATGGCAACACTTGAACAACTTTGAGGTCATACGAGTAGACTGAGTCAGGATATTCAGAACTCTAGTCTAGAAGCAAGTAGGTTCAGGAAATTGCTAGGCTAAGATTGAGTGGGATAAAAATAGGTTACATAGGACTGAATAAACTCATGAGCGATGATCTTGGGCTTCTTTTTGAAATATTGTTGATGTTTAATGTTTTATTATCTGACTATATAAGGAAGCTGTTTCTTTTTACTTTTAAGCTATCTATAACTCATAACAATTTAGTTGATGGTATTGACCAATGGGGGTGAAAGTTCAGGTTCACTGTCAGCCTCCGTTGACCCACATAGGGAGGGGGTTCTCATTACTATTGGGCTAGTGTGGGAGTTCAGGTTCTCCAGAAGACCTGCTTTGATACAACCCTGGCTAGAAAGGGAAGGGGCACCTATTTACTGCTCTCCACTAGACTTCTACTGACAGCAATCCAGCAGGAGGGAGAGAGGTGCCTCTTTACCTCCAGGTGTGGGTGAAGTCCAGGCTCTCCACTTGGTCTCCACTGACAGCAGGTTGGGGGATTGATACTGTCCAGCAGGGAACAATGTGCCAGGCAAAGATGGGAAATCTAGGCTCCCCAGTGGGCCCAGCAGGTGGGGGTAGGGTTAGGGCCACATTTCTGTCTGTAGTGTTTGCCTGGAATAGAGGAGTTATTGTCTGCAAGTTTTCTATTTTGCTGGACTACCGTTGTCCAGGTCCTTTGGTTAGAAGGAGCAGGATTTTCTTGTGGCTTTTTGTGTCTGCATCCATTGGTGTTTCCAGGTTGCTGATTTCTCCAGAACCTAGTCTAGAATTCATAAAGCAAAAAACAAATTTTAAAAAACAGAAAAACAAACCCCAGAGATCACATCTTTGTGTTGTCCCTTGGGTCTTGATGTCCCTAGCCAGCCTGCCTTCTTTTCTCCACTTTTCAGAGTTGTCTTATGTTCATTTTATTATATAATATCCAGGGATTTTTAGCTTTACTTAATAGGAGAAATAGGGAAAAGTATGTCTACTTCATATTTCTGTGTGTAGAATTCAGCATTTTCCTCAATTTCTTCTTAAACATTTCTGTCTTCAAAGTCCCACTAATACTATCAGCTGCTTAACATTCTCCGCCCAACAGCATGTTCTTTGTCCTACTTATTCCCTAAACTCTCTCCTCTGTCTTCTTGGCCCTTGATATTGAACTTTTCTATCAGTAGTATCTTCATCTCTTTTTATACAAATTAATTTAACTTTTCTAGGTTCCTTCTCACTTTCTTCTTCACCATCAACAACAGAATACATTACATCAATTACAAACCTAATATCACAAATCTAATAATCAACCCACAGAGTGCTTTTTAGAAGACAGAGGGAAGAAGGTGGAGAATCTTACACTTTAAAATGTTTACCTGTTGGGCCTCATTTTTTTTAATCAATTCAAAAATATGAAAAATATGTGAGGTACTTTTTAGAAATTATCTTACGTAAACCCTCCAACAGACTTGAAGTATTATCATCAATATAAATTATTTGCATTTATGCATCTGCTTATTTTGTTTGTATGTTCACAATTTGCCCATGTGGGTCCTTAGGAATAGTGACTGAGCAAAACTGTGTCGTGCTATTTAGATTTAAATAAGTGACAAAAATTTTTTATAAATATCCCCTAACTTACACATTTTGTATACTTTATAACTTTCATTTAAGCTCTCAGAAAAGTGCCAACTCTATGTGTGTGTATGCGTATGTAGTTACTGATTTAAATACATTAGCTGAACATTACCGATAAACTGTTGGACTCCATTTTCCATGAAATTTTTTCTTTAATATATCATAATCAAATTTAATTGTATAGAACAGAGTTAGGTACTGTCTTCAATTACTTTTAATTATGTAAGCTTTTGTTAAAGTGTGTAAATTTCTTATATATTCCGCAAATTCAGATTTAGATATTGAAACCAATTTATATTACTAGAGTAGTTCTTAAGTGAGAGGGCTATCTATTTCATCTCAAAAATCCTGGCCTTCTATTTTTGGGGGAGGGGTGTGAGCTATTATTTAAACAACTTTTCTATTAGGCAATACTGTCCTTAGTGACTAAATCATTTTGATTGCTCCTGGGATGTAGATGACTGCACTGAACACTAAATTACTACAATAGCATACTCAAGGGTTAATACTATTTTAAAATATGCTAACTATTTCATACAGTGAAGTAGCTTATGCTACTTGAATGATTATATTTATCTAAGGCAGAAAAATATCAGCTACATTTAAAATAATATGCAAACATTTTATTAGAGCAAGGTACTAATGAGGACTTGCTGATTAGTTCTATTGTTAGAAATGCCCTCTATGGTTCCACATTGAGAATTAGCACTGAGCTAGTGCCAGAGGGAAAAAAGAAATGAATAAGATTTTTGTCTAGGCCCTGCCCTAGACAAACTTTCAATCCAATATTTCTTGAAACACTTCAACGTATAAAAATTAAATAGTGAGTAAAAATCTATTTGAGGCTTCTCACAAATACATTGTATTCAAATACTTTGGGTATATTTTTGAATGATTTTTAGGCTACTACATTGTTAAGCTCCATGTATAGAGAAAGCAAGTCAATTATTGAATAAAAATAAGCATGGCTTTTACTCACACTTCAAATTTTACCTTATATATTACACTTTCAGATGATTTTTCCTAAGAACATTAAATAAAGTAGATGGAATATCTATTTCCATCTCTTTCATAGAGCTTTATTTTTCTTTTATAGTACCTTATGAAATTAGCAAATATATATATAAAATTTTTTGCATGGATCAATTTTTACTTTTATTATAAGACCTTTACATGCAGATACTGTGCCTAATTTCTTTACAGTTCTATTCCCAGAGCCGAAACAGGACATAACATTTAGCATTAGGGGTTCGGTAAATAGACTGTAACACCAAAAACAGGGAAAAAATTATCTTTCATTTAAATTTTAAGCAGATTGGGGCCAGCCCAGTGGGGTAGCGGTGAAGTTCACATGTTCTGCTTCAGCAGCCCAGGGTTTGCAGCTTCGGATCCCCGGCGCGCACTGAGGCACTGCTTATCAAGCCTTGCTGTGGCGGTGTCCCATATAAAGTAGAGGGAGATGGGCACAGGTGTTAGCCCTGGGCCAGTCTTCCTCAGCAAAAAGAGGAGGATTGGCATTGGATGTTAGCTCAGGGCGAATCTTTCTCACACACACACACAAAATTAAATTTTAAGCAGATTGAATTGTTTTAATGTGTAACTTACCTGCCAGCATGATTCTGTGCCAAAGTCTATAAAATTTGGGGTGAAATGAGATATAATAATGGAAAATATCTACGAAGAGAAGAAAGTAATGGTAACCCATAATTTTATGGATTGCCTAAAGCTTCCATTGGATAATTTCTTTTACCTTCGTTAAGTATTTGTTAGCTGAAGGAATAAAGTTGATAAGGCAAAAATGCAAATATGTTTTTTAATAGTGATCTAAAGATAGTAATGTTTTATGCCAGAGGTGCTAAATCTGTTGCTTCTTCTTATGTTGACCTATTTCTCCTTTTTTGCTTAAAATAGTCCCTTCCAAACTTTAATAAATGTTTTATTAAAACAGTTAAATGTTGCAAAAAGAAAAAAAAGAATATTGTTGAGTTACTGAAAGTTCTATAAAATAATGTCTCCATATAAGTTAATATTATAAGTCAAAATGCCAACTATTATAATTTTAGATCATCTTTTAGAAATAAGATTTGTGTTCTACATTGAAGTCAGTTCTCTTGGTTTGTCCACTAAACAACTGTATGCAGATTCTTTTCCTACTTTTGTCTGCAAAAAAGACAGCTTAGTTCAAGAGCCATAATACTGGATAAATGTTTACCTCTTTGTACATTATTGACAAGTGGTTTATTTGTAAATCAGATTCAGGAATCATACATCTTACTAAACTTCACAATAATTCAAAAGATACAAGCAATCACTTGGGTCAGGAGAAACATTCTTTTCTTAGGGAAGTCAGAGACTGTGAATACAGTTCTTCAAAATGCAAAAAAATTTTTCTCTCAGATTCAGACATATTTTGCTTTCATGTTTAAGAGATGCATTTCTTTGTGAGCAATATATGCAGAGACATTGCTCATATGGAGGGAGCTCTTTTGATTTTGGAACATTCCTGTTCTATAATTCATTAATTACACAGCTTACTTAACCAGCCTCCATTCTCCAGCCAACCATAAATTCCAGATTTATTTACAAATAAATTATCTAATCCTATCTGGTATATCCTGCAAAAAACATTTCGCAGATAGGAGCTCTGATATTTTCCCACTGGTAAATAATATTAGCACTTCAACTTCCAGGTCTGGTGGGGAATTGAGGGTCATTACATTAGCATTTTTATAAGATTTAGTTGAGCCCCTCTGATTGTTGAGTCCCAGATACAGAGCAAATGGTTTACAGGACTGCTGCTCTTTGCTTCCCACTAAGAAAAGCACTGGTAAATACCTGAGGCCAGGACTGAGGACTTATTTTTTTTCCCTAATGTCTTCAAACAGCCAATATAAAAACTGTGGCTAAGAATTGCCTACTTTTCTTGGTTGGTCCATGAAACTCCACTTTCCTATTCTTGAAAATGCACAAATACGAATTTCAACCTTGTCTTATCTTAAAAGAGAGGTTAAGACTTTCTCCATAATACCAAAACAATGTGTTGAATTGTAAACAAAATCCCCTGTAAATGAAAATCTGTTCTGCCTAAATAAAGATAAATAACCAGATTTTATTGAACTGCTTAATTCAATAGTAATATTAAAATTATATATCTATCAATATATATCTATATAATGCTATACTATATTTATCTTAATCTTATCTATCTATCTTAAATGCATTCACTAGTGTATCTTTGAGGAAAATATAAACGTTAAATATTTAATGGAATCAGAATCAAGCTGTTGGGAGTTGAGGTGCTCCTACAGGACTCCAGAAGCAAAGAAATACCTCCTCAGCCTCCTTTTACTCCCATCAACCACCATTCTAAATCTTTCGCATGAAAACTAAAGATGCCAATCCTACCATCTCTCCCTATGCTGTTATTATAAATAGATAAATGGTGTATCACAGATTATCGTTGTCTGTTCCTGTTCTTCCCTTTACTTTGCAAGGGCTTCTGTCATGCAGTCACTTACTTCTCAGTGCATGTATAGGTTCAACAAGAGAAGTTAATACAACACTGTCATCTTGATTTAATTTCAAATAACTTTCATGCCATTTGTTTCCTTTTTTTATTTTAAAGAAAAAAGCATGCAGTCCCTGCTTCTTCTATATGCGTTATTTCTAGTGTACCAGCAAGTCACATAAAAAGCAGCCCTACGGGGTTGAGTTCAGAGATGATTATTTCCTCCTTGTGATGGTTTGTGTGATAGAATGTGTCAATCTAAACAGCAAATGACTTTTTGGAGTATGTTTTCAAGGCTGCCCTTGAAGGATGGCTTGTGTCAGAGGTTTCAAGACAAGACAGTTTTAAGACAGGACAGCTTTAGGAGGGTTTATTTAGTTAGTTAGGTAGTTATTTATTTGTTTCGTCAGTTAGTTAGATGGTTAGTTAGTTAGCTTTTTAATGCAAGCATAACTGGGCTTTGAGCAAAAAATTACTAGAAGAAATTGGCTTGGACAAGAAGAATTTTTGCATATAATTTTTCTACTTTGAGAAATGAAAGTTAGGCACTTGGAAATAACCTTCTTTAAACCTTAAAATTAACTTCCCAGCCTATGTTTTTATTGAGAATGGAATTACTGAAATCAAAGTTTGCCAGTAATTCTACGTGTTGGGAATTACATTCTTGGAATTGAGGTGTAACAATAACTCCCTATTCCCATAAATAATATGATCAAGTAAGGAAAAAATATAAAGACCAGGGAACTCAGGGGCCTCATAGATACAAAACAATAGCCTGGCACATTTCTTTCTTTTTCTAGGGTTTTCTTTTTAATTACCATCTAATTCGTGTGATGTATATTTGAAACTGTTACTCAAACCCAAACTTCAGTATAAAAATATCCAATCACACATGTAAGCTAATAATTGTAAGACAATTGCTGCACTTATCCCGTACAGAAATACTGCATGAGTCTATACTTTGTACAATAGATAGCTCATTGGGTTTATTTATTATTTTAACGGGCTATTCATTTATAGATGAACACAGGCTTTATCAGAAATTGACATTGCTCATTTAACTAAACGAGTTATATATTGTGAAATTAATAGTAGATTCTGATTATGCCCAAGACGTGTTTATATACATTATCTTAATTTTCTGTGGTAGTTTTAAAATGTGTGTAAAAATTCCTTGACATTTCTCACAGTGAGTGGTGAGGTCTATGTCATCTCCCCTTGACATTGGACTGGATTTTGTGACTTTTTCTACAAATATAGTTTGGTATAACTGAACCTATGTGACTTCTGGGATTGGTCATAAAAGGCGATGGAGCTTTCACCTCACTTACTCTAATACTACTTCTTTTTTTCTTTTTTTTTTCACTGAGGAAGCTTCGTCCTGTGCTAACATCCATCACCAATCTTCCTCTTTTTTTTTTGCTTGAGGAAGATTAGTCCTGAGTTAACATCTGTGCCAGTCTTCCTCTGTTTTGTGTATGGGTCGCCTCCACAGCATGGCTGACGAGGTCCGCACCCAGGATCTGAACCTGTGAACCCGGGTCGCTGAAGCGAGTGTGCTGAACTTAACCGCTACATCACGGGGCTAGCCCCTCTAGTACCACTTCTTTTTTTTTTTTTAAACGTTTTATTTATTTATTTTTTCCCCCCAAAGCCCCAGTAGATAGTCGTATGTCATAGATGCACATCCTTCTAGTTGCTGTACATGGGATGCGGCCTCAGCATGGCCTGAGAAGCGGTGCGACGGTGCGTGCCCGGGATCCGAACCCAGGCTGTCAGCAGCGGAGCGTGCGCACTTAACTGCTAAGCCACGGGGCCGGCCCTAGTTCCACTTCTTGAAGTTTTCAGCCAGCGGGTAAGCACTCCCATTGCTCTGAGGCCACCATGTTGTGAGGAAACCCAAAAGAGTCCAATAGGAGAGACTAGAATAGAGTCATCAAGACTAAATAAGAGTGGCAGAAAGAGAGAGAGAAAAAGAGAGAGATGCTTGCAAGCTTGCAGCTGATCTGGTTCTCTTCAGTTCCAGATCCAGTCACCATTTTATTGCAGTGACTCAGCCAGAATACCCTAGTGCAATGGACTGAATGTTTATGTCTCCCCTAAATTCAGATGTTGAAATCCTAACCCCTAAAGTGATGATATTAGCAGGTGGGGCCTTTGGGGGTTAGGATTAGGTCATGTGGGCAGAGCCCTCGTGAATGGGATTAGTGCCCATATAAAAAAGACCCCAGAGAGATCCCTTGTCCCTTCTGCCACATGAGGTTATAGAGAAAAGGCAGCCATATAGGCAGTGAGATCTCATCAGACACCTAATCTGCCAGTGCCCTGATGTTGGACTTCCAGTCTCCAGAACTGCAAGAGATAAATTTCTGTTGTTTTCAATCCACCCAGTCTATGGTATTTCTGTTACAGCAGCCCAAATGGACTAAGACACCCATAAGGCTCTTTCTAAATTCCTGACCCACAAAAGCTGTTACAGATATAAGGGGACTTTTTTTGTTTTAAGCTATTATATTTTGGGGTGATTATTTAGCTTTAGAAAATTGGAAGATCCTTCCAATGTACTTGTGAGAAAGATATTAGTTTTATTTGAAAACTAGGCTAAAATAGGTTTATTCGTTACAGTAATTGCTCATTGAATCTATTAAATTAGTAGTTATTAATTACCTACAATGTGTCAAGGACTATTAATAGTCAAGGATAGAGCAGTAAATAAAAAGACAAATTTTCGGCATCATGAGACATACCATCTAGTAGAGAGTGATTTTCCCAAAGCAACACAGAGAATAGGTACAAGGACAGGATAAACTATTTTCTTCAAGTTGTCAAAGTAACTCATATCAAGATGACATACTCCTTTACAGGGGATTTCAAGAGCTCTTCAAGTATTCAAAGTATAGAAAATAATATCAAACTTTATGTAAAGAGCCCAAAATTATAGTCCACATACTCTAACTCTGATAAGGGTACTAATTTAAATTCTCCATGGGACTAATTTTTCTTTATTCCATATATTTTTAAATTACAAAGAAATGTAGTGTGGACCATAGATATTTCAGTTGTATTTTTTTCAAAGCCAAGTGCGGTCTCCCTTACA